>NW_026860234.1:0-24091 GCF_026571515.1 Ruditapes philippinarum
CAAAAATTTATCATCACATCATCGCATAAATAATCATATTAAAATACGGCATTTTTATTGCATTTTGACCATTTGATGTTTTTGTCCCTTTCAATCACTTTATATTACACAGCAATAATTTATGTATTTACTTTCATTAATTAATTTATTTATTAATTTATTTTTATTTATTCATTTTATTTATTTATTTATTTGCTATTAATTAATTAATTTATTTATTTATTTTCTTATTCATTAGTTATTCATGTATTTACTTATTTAATTTGTTTATTTATTCATACAGTTATTTATGTATTTATTAAAGATTAACTTATTTATTCATCTCTTTATTTATTTGTTTATTTATTAATAATTAAAAAAATAAAAGTAAAAAATAAATCTTCCTATCATTAAATGCTATATTAACTGCTTTACATATACTTAACGAGTAAATTACCTGTTCATTTTGTTTAAAGTTCAAACAACTTTTCTATGCCCATACTGAGTTAATGGGTAATTTGGAAACACATCCCGGTAAATATAACAGCTATATTGTTAAAGGGAAATGTTTTCTGATATTTTCTTTAAGACTTCTAAGCATAGTAGTAACATGAGAAAAATGGTATAATATTATACTAAAAATAATTGATATTAACTATTTCTTTCTCATTTTAATTTCATCCGGGAAAATAAATATAATATTTATTTTTATTGTGAAATATGAGTTGATGTCAGTTTATAATATTTATATGAGCTGTGAAGTTTTATTATTATAATTATTATTATGTAATTATTATTGTTGTTAGTTTTATTATTATTATTGTTATTATTTGTTTATTGTTGATATCATTTATTATTTTATTTATCACAATAAATATTATATTTTCGCGTTAGTATTTCTAGTATTTACTACTAGCTTAAAAAATATAATATTACATGTAATATCAGTTTAAGATAGCCTTTACTTATTTTTTTCTTATTTTTGATGTTTATTTACTACATATTTTTATTGTAACAATTTGATGTATGATGGAAAATATTAAATAAAGTAACGAATTGTCACAAAATAAAACACATGTTTGCGCTATTTAATTACCCTCCATTTTGTCATTGATCATACCATCATTATTAAAACGGGGGTAAACCATATACCAAAAATATTGTTATCTACATAAATAACAGTTAAAGGCAATTATCATACTAACGTATCAGGAATGTAATGAAAAATGTATCATGCATATTAATTCATTTGAACAGTATTATAGTTACCATTTGCGAACACTCATACTGATATCGGATAATGAACTGAATTAATGACAGTATTACTAACCCATTTAAAAAGTATAAGAAATATATTATTTTATGTATACGTATATGAATTCATCAAAGAACTCCGAACAACGATTCCCAACATTATCCTTAGATAATAAACCAATATAAAAAGAAACAGGAATATTACCCGCAAATGCAATTGAGGTTTAAAAGATAGGGGAATTATTCCCCTATGTCAGCCAACACTTTATATCTCTCTCGCTCTCCCTCTCTCTGCATGTAAATTTGTTGCTGAAAAAGTGCCTTCAGGTCGACCCCCGGAAAAAGGACATCTGGAATTTCCTTTTTTATTCTGGAACGCATTATAAATGTCCAATTTATATTATTTCAGGATTTTGATAGTCAGTTACATTTGTAATGATAATATAATAAATTGAAAGTTATAAGATAGTTTTATCGCAATAGTTTATCAAAATGTAAGATAAGAAATCTAGAAACAAGAATTTTATGTACATTTATTATGTCCAAAGATAAACATATTACTGAAAACATGTTTTAACATTTGTTATTAAGGCAAGAGTTTTAATTTAGGATTGATATAAGGACCCTTGGAATACAATTATTTTGATGAATTATGTTAAATGAATAATGTTTGCTTACTTTACATGGTGCTAGCTACCGTTATAAATTCAACGCTAAATAATCGAACGTTTATTTAGTTTGTACCTGGTATATTCTCAAGTTTCTTCTATGATTGCACCGCAAATGTCTGTAAGTACGGTGTCACGTTATTACAGGCTGCAGTATACGACTAAATATCTAACTTATTTTGACCTCCGTTCTACAATTAAAAAACGGCATTTATCATCTTTACATGTTTCACACGCTATTATGTGCTAAATGTCATTCCAACATTGAAATGTGTATGTTTTATTATGTATTTTGCCGTAGTTTTTCAAATAACCTGCTTATCATCTGGTCAGATTTATGTTTTCTAAATTAACGTGCAAGTACAGAAGTTTGGGTCAAATACAGTCAATGCCTTATTTACACCAGGTCAGAAGAAAAATAATGAGTACATGAAAAACGATTATGAAACCGTCAGAGTAAAGTATTTGAAATAGTGTCTATGTCTGGTATCATTGTAAAACGCTGTATCAACAATATACTGCATGTTATTCATTACATGTACACCAAACAATATCTCAAAACAACGATCCTACGTGAAAAGTGTACAACGACTCACGTGAGAAGTTGGCATTTTAATAGTTAAAATACCCTACACGAGCGGTTTGTACTTTTAAAAATGATAAATTCCTTGAATGTGAATAAAGAAACATAATGCATCCTTTGAATGTTTAGTTACTTTCAAAATTCAGGACTCATTAATCTTATTGGTACATGTATATAGATATATCTTATAAAATATATTTTAAAATATTTATAAAAGTTCTCAAAAGCTTGTGGATTGTTTTCGCAAATCTTCCTCTGATGAATTACTAAAAAATGCGTTAATTGAGGCAATATCTCGTTTTACTATCATAATTTAAGCCATTTTGACTCTCTCTTGACCCTTTTTTATACCATACAGCCTATCACAATACTACTACTTTTCTTTCGACGATAATTTTCACAAGAATATTTGTTTGAATATAATTGAATAGTCACATTAAAAGCACAAGCTTTTAATTTGATTTTGTTGATAAAAATATCAATATTTCTATTCCTTTATATTTTTTTATTTCAAAGTAACAAAATATTTGTGCTTTATGATTTAAAAATTATATACACATAAAAAGTTCAACAAAGTATTTTATCTTCGACACTATTATTGACGCGTTTCGCTTAACGCAGGAGACGGCAAATAAAACGTTAGTAACGTTATTGGTACTAATTATGTTAATTTTGTGACCCCAATCATCGGGGACACTCCTGACTATAGAGGCATTATTAGAGGTTTTAGGCGGCTCTAAAAAGTTAATCAAAGATATATATTTGATTATTGAAGACCGTCCTCACAAAAATATATTGCTGTGAGTGCACGTGTTTGGTACTTTAAAGTCTTTCTAAGTTTTGTTTTCCTAGTCGGGTGGTTCCAATATACCTCACTTAAATAATGTTGAATCACCCTTAGTATAAGTTGCCTTCTTTCTAACTTTTACTTTTGACAGCTTATCTATGTTAATATGCAGCCTTCATAACCTTACATCCCATCAAAATTCAATTTTCCATTGTTTTCTCCTTTAGGGCACACGCACTGTTTACCTGGGACAATATGCCGCTTTTCGTGGAAGTGAGCTTACTTCTCCTATTGAAGGTTCTATGATAAAAGGGGGATGAAAGGTTATGAAGGCTGCATAACATAGATTCAAACTACAAAAGACGTGCACTCACAACAATTATTGTTTATGCGTTTATTTAAGGTCGCCACCGGAAAGCTCATATGGGCGACCGTACACTCAAGTCGGGTCATTCTAGAGCGCCCCGTTGCATTTTTTCGTCGATTTTTGCCAGCTTTTATTGGTGGAGGAAGACCCCTAGTGTCCCCCGCGGATTATTTCAGGCACGGGGAGCACCTGGGTGGACCCACCGAACTTACGTTAGCCAGCTGGATGGCTTCCTCACATGAAAGCTTTCGACCAGAGTGAGGATCGAACCTACAGCGGTGAGGGACCTAAAATCTCAAGTCTGCGACCTTAACCACTCGGCCCCGGATGCCCCAACAATAATGTCGTGAAGGAGATCTTAAATAATACATTAATTAATACGTCACACATCGTAGGTTTTAGGCTCGCTGACACTAACAGAGTAAAGTTAGAACCTACGATGTGTGTCATATATTAACTAATGTATTATGAATAATACCCAACACTGGACGGAGAAATCGCATTATCCCTCAATATTTAAAGGCTGCAGAGGATTTAAATGTTTAAAAATGCATAAGTATCATCAAATCCAGAATTACGACGAAATTTAGATAATGAAGGTGAAGAAATATTTTACTTAATATTTTTGCAACAAGCTTTGCGGATCTCCGATGTTGGCTAATCGATGTTTAGAAAATCTTTGTTAAATATATTTGTTTGAACGGTACTTTTTGAAACAGGAGAAGACTGGTAAAAACAGACGTTTTTTCACCCTTTCTATTGTTATATTGAATTATACATGTGTGCACACCATTTCATAATTATGTAAACCACCATTATATCAATGCCTTTCTTTTTTGTCATTTAGAAATGTTTTTTTTTATAAATTGGATATCATTTTTCATTCGTACATTTATAATGTATATGATTTACCAACACATAATTCGAAATATATGAGAGTCAATATAATAATCATTGCTGAATTCCGATTGAAAGTTTAACAGAGCACACATGTAGAGTTTCAAACAGTCTGTAGAATGTTCATTATTATAAATATTTACATAATTAAGCAAAATATAATTTAATTTTGCAAAATCATAGTCAAAACTATAAATTTGAATTTAATAAAGACTTGAAGCATAACGTATTTAAACACATAGAGTGTTTTTTTTCTGTTTGTTTGACTATTTTTATTAATTTTTTGTTGTTGCTTTCCTTCTTCTTCTTTCTTAAGAGGGGGGGGGTCATGTTCGATAAGCAGTGGACACGTTTTGTGTTGTGGAAACCTAAACATGTTGCCCACAAAGATCACACATAAAGAAAAGTCAGAAAGAGGTTATCATACCTTTAAACCAGGAACTTATTACATTGCGAAACAGTGAAAAACACTCATTGGTTCTAGCATAAGATGAGCACATTTTTCATTTCAATCACTGAAAGTCCGTGCGGTAATTTGGCACCATAGTAGAGGCTATCTCTAGGGTAATTATCAATACTCTAAATAAATTTTACAACGGTATGGCAATAATACATGCGGATAAAGGTCATTTGAAATATTATTTTTTTTTGGGGGGGGGGGGGGGGGGGAGTAAACGGGGAGAGTGGGTTTGCATTTTGTGTTTTTTCTTATTTATTTATTTACTATTTACAATGTTTTTTTTTAATAGCTTTCATTGATGCTGTAACTTCATTTGTTTAACAATTCTTTATACATTTATAAATATTGTCAGGTTTTTATTTCGGCAGTGTTCATAATAGTTATCTGATATCTCATACAGCCAAACTTAAAGATTTAAACTTGAATTGCAGATTAGGAACAAGAATAAGTCATTTTTGTGTGATTCACTCAAGTAGTTTTATAGTACTTTCATCAAAATTTGTAATGATATATTTTGACACAGTGATTGTTATTTATAATCACAAATTGCCAAAGACTGTCATTATATTAATTATATTGTGTATGTATAATCATGACCTATTAAATGTCTGATCACAGTGATATATTCAATGAGTAAATAATATATGTAAACGCTGTATTCACTTAGAACTATCATTCCGCTCCTTACACTTGTAAAAATCATTAATTAAAATAACGATAAGGCATTCAATCTGTTTTAATTATTGTAATGAAAGTAATACTTAATACCAGAGCCTGGAAGAATATCCATTTATGCTCAAAATGTACAATTATCTTCCATATCATGTAACGCCTAATTGATATGTTTAAAAAGGATATAAAATACATATTACATGTAACGAATGTCATTTCATATTGGGACAAAAGGATATGCTTTACAAAACAGGACCACTTCTTATTACCTTAGGAATGATTTACTTATGATTTGATGATAATGTAAATCAGTCAATGACCTGCAATGTTATACTAAGTTACAATAATCATTAATGTTTAAGCATGCATGATGTACATTGTAATTAGCGTAATGCGATTTATGTATCTGTCAGAAGTCAACGGGATCGTGATTTATAAATGATGAGTATGGAATATACAGTTATAATCAAAATAATACAGAAATACTTGAAGATATTTTGAAAAAAGTAATGTACATGTAGACATTTATTGAAAATAAACCGGAGAGTCAACGATTAGAAAATAATTAACCTAAGAAAAGCTTATTAGTGATTTACATATATTGATAATAAGTTAATACGCAATACGCGCATAAATTTAAAAAAAAAACACACACACCAAAAACACCAAAAAATATAAAATAACGCATACTAACACGTGCATATTGATTTATAATTGATAACGAGCTCTCTTACATATAAAACCATGATAACTCTTTTATGGAGAAACATAATAGAAATAATTATATAAGAATGAATCACTCTTTCACATATTATCTTTATGAATGATATTTGAATAGAAATTGGAATGAAAAATGATCTGCAGCTCACATTTATTTCTGGACTCTCTAAATAGAAAGACGTAACCACCAGACATCCTGCTGACTTATGATACGTTGTTTTGGTAAAATCTACATGTATATTTCAGAAAGGGGAAAATTATAGAATGATATATGAATATTGCGTCAAATATTGTAATGGCTTTGGATATTCTAACATTGAATAAAATACATGTTATGTTCTGTTTGTTTAAATTAGACACGTAGAAGTGTCAAATACATTAAATTGGACAAACACGAGAATGATAAACAGCCGCAAATTTTAAACAATTCAGCGTTCCAAAATATTCAAGTTATGTTGCTGTTTATTTTAATAGTGAAGCTCATTCTATTGAAGTAGATTTCTTCCTATTGATATTTTACATATCAACGGGAATAGATTGTTAAAGGCACATAATTCAAAAAAATAATTCACTATAACTTTAATAATGACTTGCAAGCATCAGATTAAAAATATGTTTCAGTTAATTGGCATATGAGAACATTTTAGGATTCTATAAAAGTATACCAAAGTGAAAAAGCCTGTTAATGCTAAAGATTAAAGCATTTCTGAGGCAAAATGGGTCTTTAAAATAATTACAATTCCGTAAGGTTTCCCCAGATTTTCACTTGTTTGCCTTTTCACATTACTAATTTCTTTTGTTAAGAGATATTTTGGTTATATTCATTTTTATTTTTGATAACTGTTGTATCAAGACGTTATTTTTTGGTTAGTTTTATTACTTATCTTTTCTATTACATTTAAATATATTGGGTGTACTACAACTTTTCTTAATTGAAAAAATAATTTCATTTTATACATAGAGTCGTTTATCTATATTTATATTTTAATGTCGTTGCCGTTACTGCTTAAACGGTAATATTTGAATGTATTCATTTCGTTTTCAAGAAGAAAGTAATAGAATGTGTTGTTTTGATTTATTTACTTCATTTTAAGATTAAATGACGTTCTTATTCTTTAATCAATATACAAAGGATAGGTACTTTTTGGCTTATACCTCGTTTTGTATACATTTATGAAGTATATTATGCTATTAAGGAAAACTTACCTAAACAGTCAGTCGATGCATTCACACTTTACAACAAGTGCTATATAAATATATATTTCTTCACATAAATTGTTCATAAGCTGATTTACGTACGGTGACAAAAAGTGACATGTTTGTGTATGTTTATTTATCTCATGCGGACGAGATACTATTTCGTGGACACGAGTTACATAGTCGTGCGCATGAAATAATAAGTGGTGAGAAAGAGATACTATGTCGTATGCAAGAGTTACTAAGTCGTGGCCACGAATTACTAGATAAAATAAAGTTTCCAGGGCTAATTTCTTCTCAAGTTATGGTATGGAAAAGGTTAACAGGTCATTAGTACGTACGAGTACATAAAGATCAATCCTATCACATGATGTTTCTAACAAAGGGCAAAACTTAGAAGATATTAAAATCTGATTTATTGGTCTTATATAATGACGCTTAATACATGTACAGTGTTTAAAGTGGATATATTTCCCCCATGAGCACATTGTGAAAAATTGGCCGTTTTCACTGAAAAGCCTCCTGTTACAAGTTTAAACTGCTATGAAACTTTGTAAACTGCTATGAAACTATGAAAAATGCTTCAATATTAATCAAACTTGGCACAAATGTTGACTTGACCATTGCCTTTGTAACGACATGCTCAGTCTAAAATTTCATGTTACCATGGCAACGAGGGGACATCTCAAAATTGCCAAAAATCACTATTTTGCCTCGATTTCTTCCATCAAAATTTATTTCAAAGTGCTGCAACTTCTCAAGGGATTGAGATAGAGTCAAAGGCTTTTCAGCGTTGGTTACACGTTACATTATGATTGCCCTGGGGTCATTTTTAGCTTCTCACAAGTCCAAAATTTTCTTGGCGATGAGGGGGACTTCGCCCCCTCCCCCTTCAAAGCCCCCTAACAGAAGGGGGTACATTCCCCTTCTGGCAACCCCCTGATGTATCTTTTGGACGGGGGCGGCGCCGAAAAAGTGCTCATTTTTTTTAGCAAAATTTCTCAAACAAAAACATGTGTTTGGGGCCCAAATAGGACATTTTTTCACTCTTTGAGGCCTAAAAGGGGGGGGGGTCGAAAGTGCGTTGTTTCGCGTATATATGAGGTAAAGGGTTAAGTAGTGTAATAGATTAACGTTGCATGTAAAATTTTAACCAGACGTTTTTTAAGGTTAAATTCTTCATAATTATATAATTTTATCTGATTGGATAATTATCTTTTTTGCACGGCATAATTATCTCGTAAGCACAGCTTAGTAGCTCGTGGCCACGACATATTATCTCGTGGACGCCACTTAATTATCTCCAGCGCACAAAAAAAGTAACTGATTGCCACGACATAGTTTCTCGTGGCCACGACATAGTATTTCGTGAGCACATGTCGACTCTTTTACATCTACATATATTCGCAACAAACGTTATAAACCTTACATTTAATTACTTCAGTCGAGACAAAGTCAGTTACTTTGATATAATCTGCATTAGATTGTTCCGTAAATTAATTTCATCAGAAAAAAAAGACAAGTTTTACAAGTGACAGAATATCTTATAAACTGTCAAATATTTAATGTCTAAATTATTTTTGAGATCAGATCTTTTTTCATCTGAACATAGCATATCATCGTATTACAAACCTCTCATCCATGCGTATCCTAGGCACATAGGAAGATTTGAACAATATGTTTTGTATTTATAAATTCATGGTGTATGTAAGGTAAATAGGGTTAGCGACGATTGGTGGTTAAGTCTGTAGATATATTCCAGTTTGTAGCACTCTTTTATTTTGAAATGCGTAACTCGTTGTTTCGTGTATGTATGCGTGTGTGCGCACGTGCGCCTGTGCGTTTGAGATTATTTATACTCGCCAGTGGTCCATTATGGGCGAGTCCCCCAAAAGAGCCCCAATTTTAAATGCTTCTCCTGGTTCTTTAACGTGCCTAGTGTTTAAGCTCTCATACACTGGACCTCGATTTAAAGTCTCATCCGAGAAACTGATTAGTTTTTTTAATGGACCAGCCCGGGAGTCAAACCAACAATGTCGAGATTACAAGTCTCGCGTTTTTTCTCACTAAAGTCTGACTTTTATTGTTTGCTCGTGCGTGTCCGTGATTATCTGCTATTAGCGCTATTCTCGGGAACGTCTGTCAAACAATTATACGTGTATGTTGGATCAACGGATTGTTAAACGGGTGTTTTGTTTCACGGTTAAAGTTCTGTTTGTATATCCAATGTCTTTAATGAATGTTAAAACAGCGAAACATACATGTATTTCTTCAGCTACCTTTTGCAGAGAGTCCATCAGAAATTTTATGTCTTTAGACGTATCGTTTAATTTGCAGATGGTTGCCTCAATATCTTTGCGCGGTACTGCATGTTGCTTGCATGATTACAATCTTGACAGTTTTTATCGCTCGCGAATGAATGACCTTACAGTCTAGCATGATTTTACTATGAATAGAGAAGATGTACTCTAGACAAAGTTTATTATCAAATTGTTTAACCGTTCCTTCTTAAAGAAATATAAATCTAGTGTCAGTAAATCTTAAAGGGACTCCACTGAGGTTAAAAAGCCTAAAAACATAACATTTTAATTTATTACATTAATGAGGATAGGGCACTTGAAACAGAAATATATGCAAAGATAGTTAAGAATTATACTTTGAAATAAATTAAAAATGGTTTGTTTATACATTATACGGTATGTCTATACGTTATAGCTTGATTTGAGTGAAAAGCGTTCAAACGCTTTTCATTTTGTGTCATTTTTTACAATTTAAATAATTATTCTGGCAAGACAAAGTGCGCGAATGATCTAAAATTTTGCACAAACATTAGTGTTTTAAACCTAAATCAAATGGTACATTTTCTAAAAACATATTTTTAGTCCCATCATGTCAAAAATCCTCAGTAGAGTCCGTTTAACAATTACTGATCTTACTTACAATTAGGTATAAAAAACTATCATTTTAGAAAATCTAAAAAAATATTAATAGAAAATAGGTCTACTTATCTGTGGTTCTTTTTTCATTTAATGTTTGTATATAGCGACTGAGCAAATAATAATATTTTCAAAAATAGAACTTCAGAGTGCCGTAAAATCTAATCTAGACATATACTCATAAAAAAAACATAACCCCTGCAATAAGTATTTCTTAAAGGTCCAAAATGCATCAGTCATGCTACCATTTTTATTCTAAAAAAATGTTTAGTTTTTGGTATCTTGTTACAGTTTTTTATAGTTAAACTCATTTTCCATATATCTAGGCTTTCTGCAACTATGTGTATATGTTTTTGTTACATTTCTCTTTCCTTACCACTTAATAATTGAAATATTCTTCTGTTTGGTAGACAGAGGGAATAACTACCTTAATGACAATTACTTCACGGTCAGCGCAGTATTTGTATAATTATGTGTGTAATAAAAGTATTAACACTACGGTGTAGCTTTTTTATATAATGGGCTAACGAAACGTAATATGCAATCTGGAACGAATTTAGCGGGCTTTATTGCTATCTCGCCGTCATAGAATAATTGATGTCAGAAGTACAATTAATACATTTGAAAGTAAGTGAAAGAGTGTTTTTGTTTTTTAATCAAAAGGATTGCACTGAAAGTGAGCAAAGGGTTATGCTTCTATCAGATGCAAATTAAAGGTATCTATTTCAGTTTTTTTCAGTTTAAAGGAAAAATATGTATCATTGTCATGTAGTGATTGTTTATATTTTATTTTCATAATATTTGAAATAAATTCAGAAAATAAAGTGAAAATCTTTACGGTAGATAACATGACTTCTTATGCAATATATTAGTCCATATACATGTACATTGCACATCACTTCTTCGTCGATTATTGTTTATATTGACACCCAAATAGACAAAGAAGGTTACTTTCTTTTAAAGCAAAAATCGGCATTTCTTTTTAAAGAACAGGATTAATTCACATTTTCTTTATCTTTGCACATTGTAAGAATATCAATATAATACCTTTAGATACAAAAAAAAGATAAATACTTACGGATGAAATAATTCTAACGACTTTATTAGAACATTTAGAATAAAATTATCTTATATTTTATTTTATTTCTCTTGTATCTTTAAGAAGACATGTGAAGAAAATAATAAGTGAGTACTCTGAAACTCGTATTATTATACGCTTTGTTGAAATTAATGCAAATTGCAGACATGTGTAAAATAATTCACAGGAGGTCGAGAACATCGACTGGGCGTGAGTTCACCCTTATCTCATCTATAATGGATCTTACTAGTTTATCAGCTAGACAGATTCAAGCTATTGATTATGAATAGGCGGGGCTATTTTCTTACTGTTTTAATTTTATAACACCTTTATATTATGCTATTACAGAGGGTTACAGGATTTATTCATTTTATCGAAGACATGATAGATTAAAAATACTTTAAGCAAAGGCCAGTATACAGTAAAATGAATAGAATATATGTACTTTATTATACGAATGGAAAAAAGCTATGACAATTTTCTTATGAGAGTTACTTTCTTCTATTAATCTTATTTACATTTATATTTTACGCTTTACCTGAACACAAATATACAAAATCTGAGACAAGAGGGCTTTTATAATTACAAACTGCATTTTTATTTCATTTTAATGCTTGCAATCAACAAAATAAATGATAAAGGTAAAACTAAGTTGTATTATTAAAACAATTTAACGTTGTTTCAATATTTGTTTTCAGATATGTGAAAAATAAAACAACACAAAACAACACATGTGATAGACGAAATCAACTAGATATCACACAGAACCTGGATTTTAGGATATGAACGATTATTTTATTGATTGTCTGACAAACTTCATTTCATCACACTTTGCTTATTTATTTTTGTTGTTTTATTTTTAGCAATTAACAAAAATATATTGAACAATAGTTACACATGTATCGTACAATAAGTACGAATTCAAAATAAAAAGATATGTGACGACCAAATTTTCATTTGTTTTTTATAAACGCTGAAAAAGAAGATATTAGATGATTGAATAGGTGATGTTTCAGTTCTTTTAAATAAATACAGATTTGTTTTTTATCGATTGAAACTAGTATGAAAATAGAAATTTCGCGACTAGTGATATATCAGAACTTTCATGCCACAGTGTGAATTTTAATCCTGTATTTATAGAAAAGAAACTAGAATTTTCTATTTAGTGCGTACATTTTTCTTTTGTTTGGCATTAACATTTTAAAGACAACCCTATAATTATGAGATTTGGCTGACTTTAGAAGAATTTAATCCGGCAAGACACAAGTGAAAATATGGAAATAATTTCACTTTTGCAGTAGTGAAAAATAAATTAAACGGAACCACTCAATTTAATGTAATAAATATTTCTCAATATTTCAGAATTTATATTAAGGATATTCAAGAATATATTGAAAAGGCATATGAAGATTTATCTATAATTACGTGTTTTATTTCATCAAGTATTACTGAAATAAATATTTCACTAATTGTTGTAGACACATGTAAGATATTATAATTTGTATCCAGTAATTTTGGAAAAAATAATGTAATTTCTATTCATTATAGTTTTCTCTGTTTTAAAATGATTACCGCGATAACATTTATTATTTTATTTATCTTAATATGTTTATTGACGAAAGTGGTTACGGCACCAGTGATAAGTACGTAAAATATGTTACATTGCAGTTAAAGTAAACTAATACATTGAAAAATACGGAAAATTAAAAAAAAAAACACAATTTATTTCATAGATTCTTCTGAATATTTTGTTTCGAAAGTGTATAATAAAACATATGCTTAACACTACATTAATACTTTAGAAATGCTTATCGATTATTAAAAGTTTTCTATTTCACTTGAATAATCAAACGTGCACGGTTAGTTATATGATAAACATATTCATGTCTTTAACAGTAAGATGAATAATTTACAGATAAATGTAATATGTTATATAGCCCATTATTTTTTTATTGTAAACAAATTAATATTGGATGTATTTTTTCTCTCTCTACAATATATTCTCAAACAAAAATATGAAAACACGAATCTAAAAGTGATCAGATAGTTGTGTTATTTTTAACCCTACTATTTCATATTTAAAAAAAAATATTGAACGTCTACAATTAAAAAAATTGTAATCCGCGTACATGACTGTAATATTGACCGATTTAAAAGTAAGACAAATTCTTTTGTCAGTTTTCATCAAATAACTCGAACAACCATTTCCAACATTATCCTTAGAAGATAAACCCATTTAAAATGATAGTCACATATCCGACGAACAGACAGGTACAATGCGTTTCGTCTGAGGTTTAAAAGATAGGAGAATTATTCACCTATGTCCTCTCTCTACTATATATCTCTTTCTGCATGTAAATTTGTTACTGAAAAAGCGCCTGCAGGTCGACCCCCGGAAAAAGGACATCTGGAATTACCTTTTTTTATTCTGGAACGCATTATATATATTTAATAGTAATCCCTTATACTAGTTGAGCAAAATTTTTATTTTATTTATTTGTGGGCTGGGGGTTTTTCTCACATACTTTAATGGACGAGGACAATAGATTCAGATCTACATCGATTGTAACTGCTGTTTGCATGTATAATTTATAATTGGCCCAGCTATGTGTCAGTTCTACTAACTGCCTGCAAATATTAAAAATGTTACAGGTATTCATTAAAAGACAGTTACGGGAAATAAACTGTCATTTAAAAAACTATATGATCGGTGACGCAATATCTGATCTTGTCACAACCATCCATATTTCGTAAAACGCTTGTTAATAATTCAGTTATATATACCAGTATCACAATAAATACTAAAATGAAATGAGATTAGATGTGTTCCTTCTGAAAGAGCTGAACAACATTATAGGATCGGTCTAATTTATGGATATGTTAAAGATATTTAATAGCTGCCTTTAAGATAGTATAACATAAATGTTGCAATCACTATCTTCATTACCTAATATTCATACTTACTGAAGTAATTTTAGAACGAATAACAAATTAAGAACCTGTTTTTTTTGTTGTTTTTTTTATTTAACTTATTTGTTTTACAATTTTGATTTTCGAATCAAATATTGACAACTCAATTTTTTTCAGCGATTTGTAAGGTATTAGCCAGGATATGCAAGGATACAGTGTGGCTGTCATAAAAAAATGAACATAAATGAATTCCTGATGCAAATAGAAACTCTTGTTATGCTAAATTCCGTATGTATCAAAACTCAAAACTGTTATAGCTGCATCTCGGTGCCCTGCAAAATGAATTATAGTATTTCAAAATTAACTTATACAGGAAAATACATACTAATATACAGTGCAATTTAGATTGCAAAGATAAGAAAATACTACAGAGCTCACAGCCCTTTGATAATTTAAAAAAAAACTGCTCAGTATCTGAAGAATATGCCAATGCAATATGTGAAAATAATAGATTATTATTATTATATTATATATAAAATATATGTCATAGTTGTTAGTCTTTCGGTATAATAAAATAAATAACACATTGATGTCGGTGTGATAGAGGATATAGCCCACCCTTGAACTGGCATATTACCCCTGACTGCGCCTGGGTTTACGAGATGTTTTAATTCATGTAAATATACTTGCTTTTATTATTTACAATATCCTCTAGCATCATTTTTTTGGAGGGGAGAGAGAGAGAGAAAGAAGGACATGGGTGATGACTTCTCAGTTTATTGTATATTAACTTGATATTGAATCAAAGGTTTCATGAAAACTTTAATCATATGCCTCTTACACATTTTTTACCATTATATCTACTGAAGTGCAAAACCATTCTAAGATAATATAGAGAAGTTATTGATATTTGAACCTAATTCTGACTGATTTATAACACATTTTGATGATTGTATCAATTCCCAGAATATTTATCTCACTTTATCTATGATCAAAATTTTGCAGAACTTTAAAAGTTTAAACTTAAAAAGATATACTAACGTTCAAATTTTATATTAGAAAATGTTCTTTATTGCTACACAGTCTCTATGAAAATATAAAACAAAACATGTTTGACTTCCCACAATTGTTTGTTTGTTTGTATCATTTTACGCCTTTCCCAACAGTATTTCAGTCTTATAGGCGGTAGTTTTCCTAACCATCGTTCCTGGAGAGTTACACCAGTACTAGACTACCTTTCTCCGTGCTAAACTACCAAAGCATCTCCCGGGGATCGAACCAACGCCAGGGAGGTTACTGGATTACAAGTCTTCGACCACGGAGGCGGTATGACTTCACACAAAAAAGATATGTTGTGTAAAAAAAATGTAAACACAAAATAAATATATAGTGTCATTAATAAAAAAACAACAGTCTTTTTAAGAAAAGTTTAAAAAAAAGACCAACATTATGTGTACTGTAATGGGAATGCAGCTTCCCCGACAAACTGTATTCATTCTTTTATTCATACTAGACATATTCAGTAATAATGTCATATATTTTAATATTTTTGGGAATTAAAATACTTATCTCAAGAATTGGCATAGTATATATTTAAAACATCTGATTTTTTTGTTCTTTTAAAATAAAGAAAATTTGTTTCCCTAATTTAATACACCTATTAAGTGCAATAGTTAATTTTTACTTTTCTGTAATATCATTCATAAGCACTCTTTAAAATTCATTATTACTGCATTACATTACATTCTCTGCAAATGTACAAAGAATATCTAAATTAATTATATTGATGAAAAAGTTCAAGTCATTGCATATAATTTAGCTAGATGCACACACATGAGGTTTAATATCAAAAACCTTATATTGTGCATTTATTAACACAAAACATTATATTATGCAAGAATATAAATAATTGCCCTTTTTTTGGTCAACATCCAATATTTTGAGCTTTCAAATGCAAGTCCTTTGAAGACATTCTGACTATTTCAATAAGGTATAAATTATCAATAATTACGCAAATACATGTATGTAACTCTAACAAAACATAATTATTTTTTGTAACAAAAAAAATCCCAAATTTCATATATTACCTTGATGTTCAAGGTCAATCAAAAGTCACATTTGAATTAATTGTCAGTATTGTCATTTTGGAAGTGCTATTATTTTGTCCATGTGTGAATCCCATCCATAAATATTATGCAAACATATGATAATTTAAATAAGTTATTTGAAATTTTCATTTACATTTTATATTTAAATTAAACCTTGGGTAAATGTTTAGATTTAGGGTCATTTTAATTAAAAAAAATTCAATGAACCATTTATAAAAGTTAAATAATAATGCTACATGTAGTGATATCATTGTTTGTTTTTTTTTTTATACAAAAGTTTCGATTTAGCTTATCAAGATTGACTATGCAATCTCATAGACTAAGTATTAAACGCGACAGACGGACAAAGCGATTCCTTTCGAGCAGAGAAAAACATATAAAGAACCATTTATATTCCTAGTTTTTATAGATATACACCAAATATGTATAAATTAATTCAATTAATTTTATCTGATAATGAAGTTTAAGTGACAAATTTAAGTGTGTATGTACACAAGGCATTTATGTTTCTGTGTGCTTATTTTATATAGTAATACTGTTGAAGCTAATATTCAATGCTAAGAAAAGTAGAGCCTTTGATAACGTTGCATGTATATAGACATTAACAGATTGATATATGGTAATTTAGAATTATAAACCTACAATGATAAATAAAACAAATGTTGAATGTTTACACTATAGTAGTGTGTATAATATTTAATAAGGAAATATAACCAGATATGTTTTATGTGTATATTTGCTATGACAATTTGATATTACTATAAAATAAATGAAACTTGCCCGCAGGCATTATATAAACGTTAATGCATTAACCTGATAATATATATTTGTCCGTCTTACTCTATACAAGTATATATTTAAGAAATGGACATACAAAATGATTGTTAATCAAATATGTTCTCTAGAGCAATATCAATATGAATATTTGTCATATCAACTAGTTATTTCAATAAGTAATATCTAATTTGTTGAATTGAGGCAGGTTATATTGCGGTAGCACAAGATGCGATATTCACACGAGTTGTCAAGGCAATGTTAAAAATTAAACAGCTGTTGCGGGCGGGCAAATTATGCTTTTCTCTTGCCTGTAAGACAAACAAGTTTCCTACTGATTTCATGCTTGTGTGTTAGGTCCGAAAGACTGATCTTTGCCAATGATATGTCAAGTGTTTTGCAAATATTACATATATTATATATGATATATATCCTTTGAATGAAGACATAAATAATCATTTTCAAAATTGACTATTTTTGCTTTCTACGAATATTTTAACTTTGAAAAAATTGACTGAAAATTAGCAAGTACCCAACTTCTTTGAATTTTCCTGGGTTAGAAAGTCCTCTAGATAGAGAATTTACAGATTTTTGATATATTTTACAGACATTTGTTATTAATATGCAGCAATATGTTACATTATTAGATCTGAAATCTACGTTACCGAAGAAATACAGTGTCATTACCCGAAATAAATGCATCCTGTTATATCATAGTTTCTTGTTCAAAATATTTCTGGCAAACTTGCAAAATACCCTAAACTTTTACTTCAGCGATAAAAAAATGACACAATGACAACATCAAATTTTTAATATTTTTCAACCTCAAATTCTTTATTTTATTGAGAATGGGGCGTATGTCAAGTGTTTTGCAAATATTACATTAAATTGCAAAAAGTAACATTGTTCATTTCATGTATGTTATCTGGAAATGTCTCTAAATTCTGTTAAGTGTTGAACATAATATCCATTTCCTTATGTACTACTTGTAATGTAGCACTATTTTCTGGAAAAAAAAAGTTGAATTTGTCTGTGATAAATTTTTCTCATTCGCATTCAAGTAAACATCAGGCACAATATAAAATGTAAATGATATATGACATTGTGTATATTTCAGATAACTTTGTTTGGTCTTTGCGAAGCCTATGAATATACTTATTAGGACACACAATTCTAGTGCAGACTCAACAGCACACTTTTGAAAGATGAAGCAATGCGAATGTATAAAGTATGTCATAATCAGTATTTAACACAAATAAGATTGCATGTTGATCATGTTTATAACTATACGTTTTAGCTATAGGCTTAGACGGCTACAAGATGTTATCATTGTTTTTTTTTCAAAACATGTACACTGTATAAAATATTGTTCCTCATAGGCCTTTTGGCCTAAAGGATATTTCTGAAATAAAACTTCGAAACTTTGAAACTTTATGTATAAAGATATTCTTTTGGCAAGATCGCGGCTCCATTTTAGCCCTTGTCGTGCCGAGTAAATTACCACTGCTAACTACCTGCAGTGCCGAATTAATTTATGTAACAAAAGTTTGGTTAAGGTTAAGTGGGGTTAGGTGACTTAAACCGCTCGTTCTACCTTATTATATATTAAATTATCATTTGATATTTAAAACCTGTATATTTTTTTGAAAGAAGATTAAAATATCTACGCAATGGTATCAACATTATTTTATTTCATAGAGTTTTAGTTTATAAATTGCTTACACAATTCATAAGAAGATGTAAAACGTATCAACATTATTAAGCAAATAGTAAATAAAACTGTTTATTTCACAAAGCTGAATAATTCAGATCATGTTTTCGTGCAAATATAATTAAACTCAATGTGTAAGTAACTTGTGTATACAAACTGAAATATGATAATTTGACAAAAAAATACAGTTTATTCACAATATAATCTAGAAATCTGCCATTTTTTTCTGAACTTTTACAAAATGAATAAAACTGAAAACATTGCGTCATCCTGGAATATTATTTATGTTTAATTTGACCAACAATTAAAATAATTTACCTACATTTACTGGTTATTATTTTCTTATCAGTATTACATTGCTGATTAGTGTAATCCCGTTGTGTATTGGATTACTAACAAATCCGTGATATTTCGGTGCTGGCAGCTGTGGTAATGACATGAAGTCCGGTATACTGTATGTCGGTGTTGTCATAAATAAGGGTAACAATATTTAAACAATTGAAATGAAAATAGTAAACAATAAGTAAAATGTAAATACAATTGGTCTTAGAACTGCAACAAAATTGCGAGATTTTCAATAAATCCAAGTATGTGTAAACGATACAATAGTAAGAATCAAAACATAGAAATATTACTTTTATTGAAAAAATCACTGTTTTATAATTTTCTTTTCATCTGGCCATTTACGGTACGAAAGATCATCAGTGCCAGATTTGTGCTTTAACTTATCTCGAAATTTCGGGTTACTGACTCGCAATTTTGACAACTGACTCGAAATTTCGAGTTGCCTGTTTCGAAATTAAGACTTATCAACTTATCATCTATGTGAATGAAATATCCTATACTTTACGTGTGGGAAATCTGAGGGTGGCCCAAAATAGGGCGTACTGAGGCCTATGTCAAACTTTGGTTTATTCTGACTACGTTTCTTGTCAGAATCGAAAATGCTTTAATCTTATTACCAACATGTTATATAGCAAACAAGTTCCACTTTTATCAACTTTTATCAACACACTATGAATTAAAAGTATAGCAAATAAAAATATAGATTATTGACAAACATCTTCGTATAAAGTTACCAAATATTATTAGTATACAAGAAACGTGACAGACAACTGTCGTATACACGCCAACTTAAAACTTACTTACACATGAATAATGCACAATTGACAATAAGGTCATGTTTTTGACGTGTACGCAATCTCCAAATGAATAGTTGTATGTTCTTTAAGAACACAACAACATCCGGTTAATACAGAAATGTTGGAAAAGTGTGATTTTATCTCTCCCACAAAAAAGCAATTATAGACATTAGAGAAGATAATACGCTGGCACATACTGTGACGTGTGTGTGTGTGTATTTTATTTATTGCTTGTGTGTACGAGATACTATGTCGTGGTTCTATAGAGTTTATTAAGTCGTGGCAACGAGATTTGTTAAATATCGTGGGAACGAGATACTATGTCATGGCCACGGGTTAAATCTAAGGTGTGGCAACTGAAGATAACTGAGTCGTGGCCACAATATATCTATGTCCGTGGCCACGAGATACTATGTATTGGCCACTGGAGCTTGTAAGTCCTTGGGAAACGACATAAGTTAAGTCGTGTACACGAAGATAATTAAACAGCAGATTACACAAGATTTTTCAAACTGAACTAACATGTTTACTTGCCCCATTTATCATACTCTCCTCAAATCACTTTGACTTCTAAATAGTTACTGGAAACTGAACAGCTATGTTTTTATATCTTTTATTATCATTATTATTTTATGACAGTCATAACTCTTGTTGTCAAGAACTGATAGTTCAAAAGTCTATTAGTCTTTCCAAAAATAAAAACAATAGTAACAAGAATAAGCAATACACAAATAAATGCATATTCAAGCTATTTAAAATTACAGTGAATAATAACCCAATTTAACATATACTAACTTGTAACTTCTATAGGGTTTGCTTGACATTTTTAAAAGTGACTTGATCAGATGTTAACTACGAATAAGAACAATAAAATACCCAACTGACATTTTGAAATAAATCAATCGTTATATCATAAAAGGGGCTCAATGCCATCGTCAAATAATATATTGACTCATCTATATCGGAAACGAAGAAAAAAAAACTCAAATTGGAATCTTCAATTTTTGCAACTTCAATTTCAGTACGAAGTATATGCGGAAAAGACTTCAAACCTGTCCTAGATGTCCCTGCTCTACAGATAATGTATGATTTATACCAAGCATTTTTATTTTAGCATAGGACACTTCGTAATCTCTCATTGTCTTTCATTCAACCCGAAGTTGTTCTGTATTTTGCTACGTTTAACGTTTTTCTGAATAAGCATTGCCAACTGATATATTTGTCATAATTCATTTTTTCAATCACCTACGTTGTATGCCTGTCCTTTCAATTCTGATGCATGCCTCATCGTAAATTATAAAATGCTTGTGCCAGCGTCTTTAAAACGGTGTAAGAATGTTCGACGGGAAACTACCTTCGTAAAGCGTCAAACTTTTACATGACACAACTTTATATGTCAGTTCGTTAACAAGAACGAATCCAACCTCAGGCGTGGGGACTAAACCAAAAACAGTGTGCAAGTTAAGCGCGATTCACCAACAGGCAAGAACCATTTTTTCCCCTTCTGCTTGCTGCTGCCATATTTAGTGTCAGTGGACCTTATATCTGTATCTTCACTGCAACAGATCCTTTAACAGCACCATATAACAAGAACCAGTGCTGGCGTAGACTAATATTTGGTTTGCTATTTTTAATTCACTGATAATTCTTTGTTCCCTCATATCTTGTGTTTTAATTGCGCATGTCTGGATCGTTTATCTGCGTTGCCGGTAGCCGACGATGGCTGCAAGATGAATAATGGCATCTTTTCCTGTCAATCCACATTGGCAAGATGTTTCTCTATCACGGATATCTCCTTTGATGATTTTACAGATTGTTGTTGTCTGCAAATCGGTAGAATTGGACTTATGCCCCAAAAGAAAAATATCAATTAAGCGTAACCTCATGACCTTTCTTCCAATAGCATAGGAATCATCGTGGAGCGAGATAAACCCGCACCGCGCTGTTATTAGAATTTTCATACTTAGTTCTTCGTTGGTTTCCTGATGCAGCAACTGAAATTAAATCATATGTGTGTCCAATTTACATCTGAAGCAGTTAATAATCACAACAGTCGAAGATTTATGTTAAACAATGGTTGTCACCGGAAAATTATTTGTAATGCACATTATGCGCAAAATCATAACGTTGCATAGAAGACGTGTAAATGGTAATACCTAAAACTGTTAAACAAATTATGGTATTGTTTTTTTTTTAAATAAAACTGAATGATTTGTAAACAGACGTTGGGCCAATATGAACCTCTCCAAAACATTATTAACACTCAACTCAGCCATTTTTTTAAAAACTCGGCTTTTATGAGATTCGATCCTTCTTATTGACTAAGAAACTCAGTTTTTAGACCTGAAAAATAGGTACTTTGCCATCTTGTAAAGTTCTTAACTTGAATTAAAATTCCCACACTGGTCTAGGTATGCTAAACGTTCGACAGCATTTCGCAGAAATAAGGACGGGCTAAGATCCCATAAATGGGTCATATAACAAATTTTTTCAACACAGCTAAAATATGTTGAAAATACAAGTATATAAACTGTAAGCCATTTGATTCCTGTTTACTAATGTTTGTAAATACATTGGATTGCTATAATTTCATTAAAATGTGTTCACATTCATAAATATATGTTATTTTTCTCGATTTCTGTGTTAACTATCAATTTTTTCCTTATCTGATGACTACAGCTGAATAAAACGGTTATAAATTAAGTGCATGTTGATATAAATGATGTAAAACAAAAATATTTTCCTTTTATTTCGAGCAGTTTATCTTCAAATTATATCTGCTAACACAAGTTACAACTTCTATAATAATATAATTTTAATATTCTAGGTGTATCAGTTTTTCCAAAGAAAGTAAATAACTGTATTATTTTTAATATACAATAAACGTTTCTTTAAACCTTCTTTTGATTGTATCATAATAAAAAACTATTTTCGTTTTGAAACATTTTTTTGGGCCATTTGAAAACGCTTTAAAAAATTGATGATTGTTTTTTTTGTTTTTGTCTTACTTTAGCACATTTAAAGAACAAAGTTTTTTAATATTTTTTTTTCAAGTGGTTTTTGCCCTTTTTATTTTTAAAACGCAAACCCTTTATTTGGTTAAAATCAATTTAATAATACCGTAAACTTTAAAAAATTCAACAGGTTTTTTGTTTTTTTTGGCAACAAATTTAAAAAAAAACTTTAAAATTCCCCTATTTTCCAAAAGCAATAAGTTTTTTATGTGAATTAAAAAGAATAAAAATGAATCAAAAATTAAAGGGTTTGGGTTTTTTGGTTTTAAAAAAAAAAAAACAACATAGGAGCCAAAAAAATTATCGGGAAAAACCTTTTTTTGTCTATCCAATTAAATTGATTTTTCTGAATGTCTTTTAAATTTTGATTTTTCTTTTTTTAGCCAAAATTATTTCCCTGCCTGCTTTAATTTTGTATTTCGTTTAATTTTTTCCGCAAAAATCAAGGAAAAGTAATTTTAAAATGTTTTGCCTTTATGGGGAAAGGGGGTTTTTTTATTTTTAAAAATTTTTATTTCCCCAAAAAAAAAAAAGTTTTTTCTTTTTTAAAAAAAAAAGTTTTAAAAAAAAAATATTTTTTTAAATTTTTTTCAAAATTAAAAAAGACTTTTTCTCGAAAAAATTCCCGTTTTTTTTGCAAATTATAATTATCTCCCAAACTTATGTTAAATTGACGGTAAATTGATCTGTAACCCGGGGGCCAGAAAAAAATTTCGAATTTTCTACTTTTGCCTTTTTTTCTCTGAATTTAAAAAAAAAACAACGGGACATGTTCGGTTTTTTATCAATTTAAAAAAGAACTTTTTTTCAAAACGTTGAATATTTTCAATTTTT
>NW_026860235.1:0-7886 GCF_026571515.1 Ruditapes philippinarum
TTTAAAAAGGGGGGGGTTTTTAAAGCATGTTTTCTTATGTACGTGTTTACCATTCTCATTTGTTCACAATACCGGGATGGGGATATAAAAAGTAGGGGACACCACTTGGGCATCTAGCATTTTTCATATTTCTGACACGATGCTGATTCCATATGTATGCATGTTACTTAATCTCTTTGCGGAGAACATTCATAAAACAGAATTTCAAGCATTCTGTGTGTAGATTATTATTCATCTGCAGTATCCCTGAATATTCTAAGTCTTTAAAAAGATCCATGTAATATTGAAGGACAGAATTTCTGCAATAACCCCACCATCTTTCGATTCTTTGGTTATGATTTGATGAGCCAATCATAACTGGTACCGAGCTATCGTCGTGGTCTTGGCGAAATAGCGTCTGGACATCTGCAAGGACAACATTTTCAGTTCCTTTGTCGATTCTAACCGTACGGGGAACTAACCCAAGTTCTTCAACAGTGCCAAGGAAATAATTACATATTAACGCAGGGTCCTTATTAGTTACGTCTACATCAATCCATAGAATATATCTACTCCACCCATCAATAGCAGCGCTTATGCAAAATCCAAAGGGCTTTAGCTTGTCATTGCCATCAACATGCCACATGTGGTTAGGACCTCCTACAGTATAGCATCTTCTTTGAAGCCTTCTCTGTCGCATTTCTATTCTTCGGTCTGGTTCGATAATATTGACAATATCTCTAACTGTTTCCCTTGAAAGAAATGCAAAGTACTTATTTTCTGAAAGAACTTTAACACTAAGACATTCAAATCTATATGTTTTTAAACATTCATAACCAAAAGATACAGTGCAAATAATATTGCATGCATTACAATGCCCCACGACATTGTAAATATATTCAGTTTGAAAAAAAAATCATCTAGATTGGACCTGGCTGTTTGTGTCTACTTTACATAGCTTGTATTTAACTCGGACACAAATTGTACAGGTGTAAGACGAGTTTTTTAAGTCCGGCATGCAAGAAATCCTTGCCATTTGTCGAATGACGAACATGTAACCTTGTAACGTAATTTCATACATTTTCAGAAATGTTATATATAAGCAGCACAAAATACTACAAATTTTCAGAGGAATTCCGCCACAAGGTCTAGAAAACATCATACTCCGCATACCGTCAATACTTCAACGGGTGAAATATAGAGGTTTCTCGATATTAAAAAACAACTTTTATACATTATAATTTTCAATGGAAATTCTCTTTATTGTGCAATGGAATTTCTCTTTATTGTGATACAGCAAAACAGTAATTACATATGGTTCGTCAGTTTATCAGTTTTCTAGTATTATCTATTGATAAAAAAGTGAGTCACGTGCTACTGTTCGTTTTTTACAAGTAACTGTGACAAAAATGGACGTTATATATTTTTCCAAAAAAGTCATGACAGACATGTTACAGACATGCAATCTGGCCTGTAAATTCAGCAACTTCTTTAACCGGATTTCGACGTTTGATGAACACAGGATAAAATAGTACCGGAACGTCAGCGTTTATAATACAAATTCTAACACGCTTCACACTCTTGCCCCATTCAAGATACTTGACATTCGAGTGGGTTATTACACGATATACCACGGAATAAAGAAAGGAATGTTTACACGTCGCCTGACATCAGCATCCTCGGTAACCCAGGCGTGCTCGTTACGTATACACTTCATTCGCACCCCTGGGAAAATCAGCTGTCAAAATTTCGTAGTTATGAATAATTAGTGAGATGAAATTCTATCACCTGATTGGACGCTTCAAAAAATCTTGAAGATCCATTGTCTAATTAAATCACGCGATCGTCGCTATGTTGAAAATGACAGCCCGCTTCTTTCTAAATTTAGTATCGACAAACTTAAAAAATCAGGAAGAGACAGTCATTATTTATTACAGGGCATTGATGTTTTTATGTTAGAACTGGAGGGGGCAAAAGCACATTTTATCAAACCACCGTATGCATTTTAAACATATTCAACAAATTTTCACTAGGGACTGTCATTTTCAAAATACTCTTCACTTGGATTTTAAACCTGTTGATTTCATTGGATAAAAACAGGTCATGAATATTCATGCATTACGAAATTTTTTCAGTCGATTTTCCCACGGGTGATGAATGTAGAGTTAACGGAATTAGCACACGTGGGTTCCGACGATGGACGTCAGATAACGATATAAAAATTACTTGTCCGCTCAATGTAGTTCAACAATTTTTTTTATCGATTCTCTTTTTATTAGCATGTTAGAATGGAAATGGATATCAATTTTTCTTGCGTTGTGGTATAATAATGCATGGTTTATCGTTCAAATGCTTTGTAATTAATCACTCAGGCCTACCGGCCTTCGTGATTATATTACTGCGCATTTGAACTCGAAACGTGCATTATTCTACAACAAATCACTCAAAATTGAGATCTATTTCCTAAATAAACGACAGAACGCAATCTGTAAACTAACCTAACCATAACAATTCATCTATTTTTCGATTCCATTCTGTGGCTTATTTTGCATAATTTCCAATGAAAAAGTCATTTTTTTTAAAAAAATACCTCTTAACTAATAACCCATGCTCTCTTCTTAGTCTCCTCCATATTTGTCCCACACCTAGATTTCTGCTGATACCACCAAGTTCTGCCATCACTGCATTGATGATTGCATCAATGCAAGATTCTTCTTTTCGGCTATGAAGCTTAAGGACTTGCACATGATGTTGTATTAATCTAACACTGAGAAAAGAAATCTTTAAATTAATCATTAGTAAGAAAAAATACTTTGGGGAACCCAAATTCTCGTAACATAAACTAATATGTGGCATAACTTTGTCACTTAACTGTCTAAGGGACCCGAAACAATGCACAAGAAACTGAACTTTTGTCAAACGTACGGTTTAAAAGACCTACACGGGTTACGACCATGATTCCTCATATGACACCAGTACTGGTTGGTTCCAAGAAGCGGACTCGAGAGTGACTTAAATAAGTTGTGAGAACTTGCCTTACAATCGAGCTAAAATAAATAAGTTTAAACTACAAGACCTACGAACATAAACAAAATATACAACATGCCCGATTTATTTTGTTACTGTGTAATAATTACAATAAACACTCTTTGATTGTGTATAGATGATATTCTTACATATTTCTTATGTTTTACAAATTTTGTACCTTAAAAAGTAAAAAATAAAAAAATGTTCTCTTTTATTCTGATTATAATATTGAATACATACATAGTGAGCAAACGATATTTGCTAGCTCTGTCCAGACTCATCTTCCGTTGTAAAATTTTAATTTTTGAACCAGGATTTTGCATAGTGAACAAGAGGTTCATAATTAATTATTGACAATACTATTTTAAGTAAAGATATTTAGCTACCTCCTCCAAAGCCCATGGTTCATTCCTATAGCAGCTGCAATTTCTTTGCTGTTAAACCCTTTTTTAAAATAGTGCTGTATCAAATCTTGTAATTTGTCTTTCCTCATTTCTCACACTTACGAATAATTTTCAAAATAAAATGAACGACATGAATTGTGCATAAAGTATGTTGTATTTCGCATGAAGCATGTCGCATTTGGCAAAAAGCATTTCGGATAAATGCATATCGCATTTCGCGTAAAGCATAACACATTTCGCATAAAGCAGGCAAACTGTTCAAAAACCATGATGTTAGGAATTCCGATGTTAGATGTAAAAAAAAATCTTGAATTTTTATTCCACGGAGGACCAAATTTAGGTAAGAACTTCAATTTTTGTTTGTTTGTTTCATTTTACGCCCTTTTCAACAGTATTTCAGTCATATTGGCGAGTTTCTTAAGGAAAAAGAGTCAACTTGGTCCACGGCACGGGTAAATTCGGCACAAAGGTGCCCGTCGCGTGACCTGGACCCCGATCCCCCAACCCCACACTACAACCCCCAATATTTTCAAAAATAAAAAAATGATCATCTGAAACCTGTAAAACACTATCCAATATGCATATTACAATCAAATTAATAGTTTCCAACAAAAATATAAAATTCTATTGTTTATTTATAAACTAATAAATAAACAATAGAAACCTTTCTATGGCTACAAAAATTCTCCGTGGAAATGTTGATACCTTTCATTTAAAGAGAAACATCTTTACCTTTCATTTAAAGAGAAAAAACTTTGGCTGTTAAAGTATATTTATTTTAATGATTTTGAATGCATCAAATTCAAGTTATTCAAGTTCAATCCCTCCTTAGTGTTTGTTGCTTACTGTAAGACAAAGCTAGTTTATATTAGTTTGCAACAACATAGATCACAGTTACATAAAAAATAATAGTTTCAAACATTGCTAATCTGTGATTCTTTGAGATTTTATTGCCTGATAATTATTTTTTTATCTGCACTTATCAACTTCAAAGACCCAATGCCGACAACAAACTCAAGGCGGGGTTACATAGCCCAACAAAAATTGATACGTCACACATTAAGTATTGGCCGCTGTCATTGGTTAATCACCTGCAATACTGACACTTATTGACAGGTTTATCAAAGGAGAATGTGTTATTCCTTGACAGCTGAAGTGTGTCGGAGTAACTAACAATACAATTATCCGTTAGACCCCTGCTGTTTAATGGGGAAATATTACTTCAGGCATATATAGTTGTAAAAGTTGTTTAAGTCTATTGTTTAATTATGTTTATTGGTAAAAATGATGCTTTAATTTTTTTGTTGGTTGAATTTTTGAAAATCGGGGGATTTCGATCCCACATCGGGAGACATGGTCGAAAATCGGCGGTTTTTGTCCCCCGGCGGGGGATTTGGCATGTATGAATCAAGTAAAAATAGAAATCCTATTTATTTAAACAAACTGGGATTACCAAAGTAATTAAAATAGCTTAGATTTCGGTAATATTACTTCGTCCAATTCCGCAGTATGACGAAATCGCCCGATTGCAATTGCAATTGGAACTACCTCGGCTTTTATCATTAATCCGAAGAGTGACGGAAAGGGTTGAAAAGTTGCGATTGGCACGATTGTAGCTGGTTTCCCGTTCAATCATGCACTAACAAATGTAAGCAGGAAACCAAAAAGATAATCAAATATTTTTGTATTATATATAGTTTGATAATATTTTATTGTATAAATATACACACGATATACAATTTCACAACTTTACAAACCTAATCAAGTGTACTTTCAAGTGGGTGGGGCCAAAAGTTCTGACAACATTATCGTGGGCCCTTCCCTGAAATCATATATAAATGCTTAATAAACAAAACTAGTGGAAAAGAAACATAATTATAAAGTATTTTTCTAGATATATGATATTTTATGTCATAAACCCGAATATTCATTTTCACCAGCCTGCTTAACCCATTACTTCATGAGCATTTTGTGAAAAATGGCTGTTTTCATTGAAAAGTCTCCCGTTACATTAGTTCAAATTGCTATAATACTATAAAATCTGCTTCAACACTAATCAAACTTGGCACAAATGTTGACTGGACCATTGCCCTTGCAACAACATGCTCATGCTTTAATTTTCTGTTACCATGGCAACAAGGGGACATCTCAAAATTGCCAAAAATCACTATTTTGCGTTGACTTTTTCCATTATAATTGATTTCAAAGTGCTGCAACTTCTCAATGGATTGAGATAGAGTCAAATGCTTTTCAGCGTTGGTTAGAAAGGCGTTAAAAGGCATGTATATGAAGAAATGGGTTAACTTAGGTTGTGGGGCATATAGCTGTATAAAATTGTTAAATGTGAAATTTTGCAATGGTAATAAAAAGGTCAAACTTAAAATTATTTTTGAACATCCTGGAACAAAATTGTCAATTTAAGTTAGGATATACTATAATTATGTAAATAGATATTTTTTGTCTGAAATTAATTTATTTGGCATAAACATATTTAACCCTATACTCCGAGGTTTTTTTCCAAGGATTTTGAGCCAAAAACCTTGGAATATCTACACCCGGGAGATCAGTGAAGAAAGTGAATCCGAGAAAATGACAGCTTTTATTATATCACTGTCATGAATCCAGCACATAGCATTTCTAATAGCAAGGAGCTCAGTATAGATGGATGTATTATTGGTTAACCTATCAATTTTTTCATTTTAGATTGAGTCACATAGCCTTTTAATTAAATATGTTAGACCTAATCAATGAGGTTTGTTTCAACACGAGTACATATTGATCGACGAAATAAAGTATAAACTCAACCTTAAAACCTCTTTCTTACAAAACTGCACATTTCACAAACTGTTATTTTTTCAAACCTTCAAAGAAGTTTTTTTGTCTCTTGTGTAACTAAATATTCAACTCGCCACCACAGACAAACAAATCATGTTAAGTTTATATACTTTTGTAACATTTTTGATACATATGTAGGCAGTTTAAAAAAGTGTCTTCGCAAAGAAAATAAACTATAATAAGATTGCTTTTAACCTTTATACCAGCAGACATACTGATATTCGAACATTTCATTGCATAAAAAAATATACCTTCACATATCAAATATATGAGGCTCTCACTAAAAATCTATGGATATAATGATCATGAAATAATTTTAGCTGAGATTTAGACATATTGGAGGAATCAAAAATAACAATAAATAACCAGAAATTAAAAAATATTTTTTTTCTTCTTTTCTCTTTGGATATCACAATTCCCCTGAGAATGGGTGGTAGGCTCGAATCTGGAGTTTCCGACCTTCTCTTAACATATAGTATATTTTTAAAGGGGGTCATTATTTACATTTTATGGGTTTTTTTTGACACTTTTAAGATGAACACAGGTTTTTTTATCAATCTGGTCATATTTTTTCTTCCCAGGTCCGATACTCGTGCCTGTGGGTAGATGGCAGTCTAGAGATTATGCACGTCTTTTTTTTTCTTCCTATGTTGAAAATTCTTGTTGCTATGGCAACACATAGACTGAAAATATGGCAAATCTTTACATTTAAACTGAATCCAGTAATAACTCAAAAAGTACTGGAAATATTTTTATGAAATATGATAAACAAAATCGACAAGGAAATTCTGGAAACAAAGTGATCCCTCGGAAGCATTAATCACAACAAAATAACATAAGAATTGCAGACTCGGTTTGGTTGAGTCTGTACATGAGGGATAATGAATAAGTGCAACATCCCTCACGCCCCCTAGCACCGGCTTGAGCGGTACTCAATTCTCAACACTTTATAGTGTTGGCATCAATGATCCCGAAGGACCAGAAAATATAACAACACTGAAGTGAAGTACGGGGCAACTTCTTTTTTACAGCTGCCACACAGCACTTGACACCTGCTGTTGAGAAGTACAAAATTCTGGAAACAAAGTGATCCCTCGGAAGCATTAATCACAACAAATAACATAAGAATTGCAGACTCGGTTTGATTTAGTCTGTACATGAGGGATAATGAATAAGTGCAAAATCCCTCACGCCCCCTAGCACCGGCTTGAGCTGTACTCAGTTCCCCAACACTAAGAAAGGCGGCGTTCACTGAACGCAACCCCATATGACCCAGCCACAAGAACCAGTGACAAGGAGCTCAGGCGGACCCCAAACAAAAACAGGACAGGGCAAAGACAGAGCACGGACAGGTTAATCACTAAATGATAAATAATTTAAAACACTGACTTGATGTACGGGGCAACTTTTTACAGCTGCCACACAGCACTTGACACCTGCTGTTGTGAAGTATAAAAATCTGGAGACAAAGTGATCCCTCGGAAGCATTAATCACAACAAAATTACAAGAGAATTGCAGACTCGGTTTGATTGAGTCTGTACATTATGGATAATGAAAACGTGCAACATCCCTCACGCCCCTTAAGCACCGGCTAGCGGTATCAAAATTTGTGCTGCATCATAATTTAAAATTCAAACTAA
>NW_026860236.1:0-49390 GCF_026571515.1 Ruditapes philippinarum
CTTTTTCATTTCAGAATGCTTACATTACACTGCACACATGGTATAACATATAAAGCTGATATGCCATCTTTATGAGGAGGTAGGAAACAACATCAGCAAGATCTGTATAGCTGAATTTCGAAAGAGGCGTTATATATTACTTACATTCTAAGAAAAGTGTATAATTATTAATGTATTTTTGAAGACCGACGTTGAAATGATCGAACAAGTAAGAAAATATATTGCACTAGAAGTAAGTATTCATAAACAGCTACAAATTTCCTTAATTTTTGTGCAACTCAGATATTTTCTTTTTCCTTTTTTAGCAAATCCTTTTTGTACAATCAATGACACAATGAAGTGTCTGGACATACAAAAGCTTATTTGCGTAGGGAATTCATTGCAAAAATAACATTCGACAGCAGTTAACATTTTATTAACATGACTGTATTGTAAGGTGGCGAATGTAAAAATGATTTTTATTTGTTTGGGTCGTCAGACCAAACAAATAATGGTAGCGAAATTTCAGACTCTAATGCTGTTAATTGCAATTGTCGAAAGTAGTCCGCTTTTTTAAGCGGTTACTTCCCTTCATATGTAACACAAAGGACGAAAAATTCAGGGGAGATCACTGCGTAAATATGGTCACATGACAGACGCATTAATTTTCAAGCAAAATAATTCCTAAATGGTCGAATATTTCTAATATGGTTTTATTATTTATAGATATACTTGCTTATAGTAAGCGCCATGATTATTTAGACAAGTGTTAAACAACAGTTAGCGTCGTTACAAACCCTAATTTAGTATAATATGGTTTTCTTCCGGCCGTTAATATATAATTCACCATGGCCGAGGGGTTTGCGCGCTCGCTTTGGAAGTGAGAGGTCTGGTGTTGAAATCCCAGTTAAGGCAACTCATTTTTTTTCAAATTGTTTTTTTTTTCAAATTGTTAAAGTCAAATAAACATTGGATTGAATATCAATGTTGCAATTAGTCTTATAGCCAATCTACTACAATTAAAACGCTGGAAAGCATTGGTGACACTATACAAAAACAAATTGTTTTATAATCTCACAACCTTCACCTTTCTGACATTCTGATACCCAAACAAATTCAGCGCCTTCTGTGCTTTGATTAAAGTATGCGATTCTTTTAAGTTTAAAGAAGAATTATATAGGGTCATTTTAAAACGTTACATCGGCTTTGATCAAGACCGATGTTAAGTATTAACTGAATGCAAGTATCATATGGAACTATAAGCGAGTTTTAGATTAGAATTTTAAAATTTGAAATGAAACATTTAGATATCAAGGACTAGTTGCAATCAAAGTTAAATGTGAATAGATTATCAATATGTCTTTAAAATTGTAAATCTTTTTTTTTTGGTAACTTATATTTGAGCATATACAATTTATGATTACTATATATCTAAAGCCACTGAAAGTTCATCTATAGATGACACTCAACTAATATACAGGAAGTAAATATTGGACCAACAATTTAACCACACCATGTATAGATGAGTATCAATAAGCAAACAATAAGTGACTAATATTTCATCCTTCAAATCTTGACATATAATAAGAAGACAATTGAAATTTAAATTTCCGAAATACTCAAGTAGTGAAAGGTATTGTTTTGGTTTAAGGGTGATGATTTAAAGAAATCTTAAAATAAGTACAGTGAAAATGTTACACGGAAATAATGCACTCCCTCCACGAAGAAAGAAATTAAACTTGCGGCTTCAATTCATGGAAACAATACACATTCTTACATTTTCCTAGAAAGAAAAACTTTTTACCACAGGAACTTGAATTCTATCATATAACCAATATAATAATATGTTTGATAGAAACTTTCAACACATACAAGAGTGGTATTTTATGCTATTCTTTCCTTGCAGTTTTTACTTTATTTAAATAATTACGAATATTGTTTCACTATATATATTTCTATGCACTGTATATACACTGCTGACCATTGAAAACCTTTATACGACTATGCCGTAATTTGAGATAACATGCATATATACGAGGCCCTCGTATATAAAGGCGGTCCATGTTGATATCAAAATTGCCTGTCCCTTTGATATTCAAGGGACCATTCATAAATTTGCAATAAACTCATGCAAAGAAGGGACCTTGTCTCAGTGTCTTAATCAATAGCATGCAGACGCTTTAATTATGCAATTTAACTGACCAAAAGTAATGTATTTAAAATGATTTCATGACCCCGAAATATCAATTGCAACCTTTCGACAATTTCCGTCAATCTTCGGATAAGAATAATAAGACATCATCGAGGTGTTCCGATCCACAGAATATTGACTAGTACTGGCTGACAGGAAGCTCATCAGAGAATCTTACTATCAATTTACATGGCTTTAACTGAAAACATTATTTTTATGCCATTATACAGCTAATATTTTGGCATTTTTGTTCCATTTTTGATAGCAAAATATCCAAAATTGAGCAATAAATATGAATATTTAAAAAAAAACTCCACTGAAATTGCCGAAAGGTTGATATTTAGGGGTCATGAAATCATTTTGAATACATTACTTTTGGTAGGTTAAATGGCAGAATTAAAGCGTCTGCATGATATTGAGTAAGAAAATATTAAAATTTAAATTTCTTATAAGGATCAAATGGAACTTTTAAAATTGAAGGATATTCAAAAGAGTGTTTAGGTGTTAAAAAATTATCTTGGAAACGAAGTAAAAATGGTATTTTGTTTTTAACTTGATTTGATTGTAAATTGATTCTAAATTTTGATCATTTTTAACAAATAAAGTAATTATTCTGGAAAAAACTGAGTGCGCTTTACTTGGTTGCAGCCGACAAAAATGACACGATCAAGCATATCTCATATTTGAACCTAACTTCCTCAATTTAACAAACAAAGCCTAGTATGCACTTACTACTAATTGTTAGAAAACGTTCGACCCATTGTTCCAAGATACAAGGATATTTATTCTTATTGTTTTCTTAAAAAGTCATGTCCTTAACACACTCTGACCTATTTCTATTTTAAGTTAATAACTTTCACAAGAAATTATGGTAATATGTAAATCTACTTTTTATCAATGTTTTAATTTGAGGAAAAAAAAGATCTGCTAATAAATTAAACAGTTAATTTATTTTCCTATATATATTTACAAAATGAAGAGTGCATTGTGGTTTAATTAACAACACTATGAACTACAAACACTTTTTTCTTCCGAATTAATTTCTTTTTAAATGGGTATATTATGGTATAATATGAATCTAAAGCGGATATCAAGCAAGGGTTGATCTTTGTAAATGGATATATAAAGACACAATATGATTTTTAAGTGAACATCCAGCGAGTGTAACTCTTTGTAAAAGGGTATATAAAGCTATAAGATAATTCTAAAGGGGACATCCAGCGAGAGTAGATCTTTGTAAATGGGTATACGTGTATAAAGCTATTAAATGTTTTTAACGTGGACATCCAGCGAGGGTTGACTTTGTCAAGTGGATATATTAAGGCACACTTTGATTCTTAATTGGACATTCAGTGAGAGTAAATCTTTGTAAATGGCTAAATAAACCTATCATACATGTCTGATCCTAACCTAAAGGGGACACCCAACAAAGGTAGATATTTGTAAATGAATATATAAAGCTATAATATGATTCTAAATAGGACAATCCGTGAGGGTAGATCTTTGTATATGGATTTATGAAGACACAATATGATTCTTAAGGGGATATCCAACTAGGGTAGATCTTTGTTAATGGTATATAAAATAATAAGATTCTAAAAGGGACATCCAGTCGGGATAGATCTTTCTAAATGGATATTTGAAGACACAGTATGATTTTAAAGGGGACATTCAACGAGATTAGATCCTTGTTAATGGGTTTATAAAGCTATAATATGATTCTTAAAGGGGACATCCATCGACGGTTGATATAAAAGCACACTGATTCTGACAGGACATCCAGAGAGTAGATCTTTGTAAATGGGTAATAAAGCTACAATATTATAAATATTTCTAAAGGAGACATCCAGCGAGGGTACATCTTTGTAAATGGATATATAAAGCTATAGTATGGTTCTTAAGTGGCTATTTAGTGAGGGTAGATTTTTGTAAATGGGTATATAAAGCTAAAATGTGATTCCAAAATGAACATTCAGCGAGGGAAGATCTTTGTAAATGAGTAAATAAAGTTACGATATGATTCAAAGTTGACATCCAGCGAGAGTAGATCTTTGTAAATATATATATATATAAAGCTATAATAAATTTTTAAAGAGTACATCTAGCGAGTGTAGATCTTTAGAAATGGTTATATAAAGCTATAATATGATTCTAAAGGGAACATCCAGCGAGAGTAGATATTTGTGAATGGATATATAAAGCTATATAACAATGATTCTAAATGGGACATCCAGTAAGGGTAGATTTTTGTTAATGTGTATACAAAGCTAAAATGTGATTCCAAAGAGAACAGCCAGCGATGGAACATCTTTGTAAATAGGTATATAAATCTGGAAACAAAGTGATCCCTCGGAAGAATAAATCACAACAAAAGTACAAGAGAGTCCCATACTCGCTTTGATTGAGTCTGTACATGAGGGATAATGAATACGTGCAACATCCCTCATGCCCTCTAGCACCGGCTTGAGCGGAACTCAATTCTCAACAATTAAAAGTGCTGGCATCAATGATCTCGAAGTACCAGAAAGATATAACAACACTGAAGTCAAGTACGTGGCAACTTACTTGATAAAGCAATACTATGATTCTAAAGTGGACATCCACTGAGAGCAGGTAGAAAAAATGGTATATCAAGACAAAAGGTTTTCTAAATTGGACATTCAGCAAGGATATGTCTTTCTCAAAAAGCATATAAAGAAATTATATGATTATAAAGTGGACATGTAAAGGGTGTAGGTGTTTGTAAATGGGTATTTGAAACCGTGCTATAATTCTTAAGTGAACATCTAATAAGGGGTTGTCTTTGTAAAAGTTTATATGAAGTCTCAATATGATTCAAGAGTGAATATCCAGTGAGAGAAAGACTTATGGTTATATAAAGCCATACTTCTATTCTAATCCAGTCATCCAATGATAGTAGGCTAATCTAAATGGGTAAACAAAGCCTTAATAGATGCCCATTTAGGTGCTATCTATTTGGTGTAAAACATTAAGAATTTAAATTTCCCTTCCATGAATGTCCACTTTAGAGTCATATCTTAACTTTTATAGATCTATTTACAAAGACCTACCCCCTACTTCATACCCATTTTCAAATCATATTGTGGCCGATATAACCATATTCAAAGACCTTACCTGCTTAGATCATACAATGGGTTTATGTATCTTTTTACCAAGAACTAACCTCACTGGATGTTTTTGTTTCAACAAGTAAAGAAAACGTTGTTTCTGTGGTAGGTCTGTCTATGAAAGTATTTTTTCATGCAAAATATTTTTCTATTTAACATAATTTCTATTTAAATATTATGGATTAAAGAAAAAAAGAAATTGTGCAGCGTAAGCATCTGTTTTAAGGCGAAATCATGTTGTCAAAGTATCATCAACATGTATACCAGTTTGTTTGTTTACAATGCTAAATGTTATAGATTCTCATTGAAACTGTTTGGCAAAAATATTTTATGTGTAGCAGATTTTTGTGGGCAGGAGACGGCGGTATTTTATTTAGACCTTGTACTTACCCTCGACTGTTTTGAACCTATAAAAGGTAAAAAGAATTGAAAAGATATTTCAAAACCAATGCATATTTTGTTTCACCTCGAGTAGAATTGGAACTGGCGCAACCCAATGGATTCTAAAACGCATGACCGGTAACACATTACTAAATTTTTAACATTGAAACTGATCTTGCCTTTTATTTAATAGCCCACCAGGTGGAAAGAAAAAAGTGACACTCACTTATTCACTCACACAGTATTTGATAATGTGTACAGTAGAACCTTATTGTGAGTAACCCATCAAATGCCTGTCCCACGCAAATACATCCCTTTTGTTATGGTATTAACTATGCACGCGTCGGAAAAATACCGGACCAAAAATTATTTTCTGTCATTACTTGTTGAACATTTCATTATATATTATTTTGTTTTACTAATAAATGAGTCCGCGGATTATCTCTTTGTTAAACGCATATGCATGAACACACAATGTTTCCTGAGGAAAATCTTCTTTTTTGTAAAGAGAGGTTTTAAAACATTCTATCCACGTACATCTATGTTTGTGATTTAGAAAGGTATTCAAGACAAAATATATACGCAAGGTATTTGCCTGCGGTGGTCATTTTATAATGGGTTACTTAATAAAATATGCGGGTGTAACATTGAATTTTGAACCCGTTGAAAATTGACCCCTTGTGTCATTTTTCAACGGATTTTGATCAATTTTCAACTTTGAAAATTGATCCCTTCCCGTGATTTAATGACACACCAACGCGTGATTAAATGACCCCCGCTTCAAACTGACCAAATATGACTTCATTGATAAGTATTATAAATCAAAATAATATTTCCAAGTATACTTTTCCAAACATTGCTACTTATAGTCATACACATAAAACAGTAATAAATCTGTATTCCTTTCAGACCGTTAAGTGATGAAATATTTATTCATCTTAATTCAAAAGGTCCTGGAGCTTATAACAATTTAAAATCCATCAACACAGCTATATAATACTTATTTGGTAAAGTATGATATTACACTGCATGCAGGGTAATGTAATTTTTTCACTTGTATTTAAATGATTTCCTCCTACTATTATTAAAGTTGAAAAGATAACACACTAATTAAAATTCATCTACCCCTATTTTAACCCTTTCCCACATGAGCATATTGTGAAAAATGCCAGTTTTCACTGAAAAGCCTCCTGTTACAAGTTCAAACTGCTATGAAACTATGGAAAATGCTTCAATACTAATCAAACTTGGCACAAATGTTGACTGGACCATTGCCTTTGTAACGAGATGCTCAGTCTGAAATTTCCTGTTACCATGGCAAGGAGGGGACATCTCAAAATTGCCAAAAATCACTATTTTGCCTCGATTTTTCCATCCAAATTTATTTCAAAGTGCTGCAACTTCTCAAGGGATTGAGATAGAGTCAAAGGCTTTTCAGCGTTGGTTACACGTTACTTTATGATCGACCTGGGGTCAATTTTAGCCTTTCCCAAGTCCAAAATTTTCTTGGCGATGAGGGGGACTCTGCCCCCATTCAAACCCCCCAAACACAAGGGGGCACATCCCTTTTTTTTTTTTATGCGTTTATTTAAGGTCGCCGCCGGAAAGCCCATATGGGCGACCGTACACTCAAGTCGGGTCATCCTAGAGCGTCCCGCCGAGATTTTTCGTCGATTTTTTTCCAGCTTTATTGGTGGAGGAAGACCCCAGGTGCCCCTTCGGGCATTATTTCAGGCACGAGCGGGTACCTGGGTAGAACCACCGACCTTCCGTAAGCCAGCTGGATGGCTTCCTCACATGAAAGATTTCGACCCGAGTGAGGATCGAACCCACAGTGGTGAGGGACCTGTGATCTCAAGTCAGCGACTTTAACCACTCGGCCACGGAGGCCCCTGTGCACATCCCCCTTCTGGCAACCCCCTGATGTATCTTCTGAATGGGGGGAGGCGCCGAAAAAGTGCTCACTTTTTTAGGCAACATTTCTTTAACGAAAACAGGTGTTTGGGGCCTTAATAGGACATTTTTTCATTATTTCAGACCTAAAAAGGGGGGGGGGGGTCGAAAGTGCGTTGTTTCGTATATATGAGGTAAAGGGTTAAAGGATTTACAACAGTCGTGTTATCTTTTAATCGGCCGTGTTATATTTCAATCTGCATTCGTATTACAGTTCATTTTTACTGCTGAGGGGAAGGAACCGCTGCGAGAAATTTAGTGTTTCTCCAACGGTTTCTTCCCCTGATACGTACAGAAAGTTAGCAAGGTGCGAGCAGACGAAAATATTTACTATTTTGAGATTTGAATTTAGAAACAAAGTGCATTAATTTGTCCTCTTAGGTCTAAATATTGTCGCAATGTAAAACTAACGGTTTTAAAGCTTGGAAAGATATTAATTCATTATTGGGTTTAGATCGGTTTGTTTAGAAACACCATATGGAAGATATAAGAGAGTATTTCTTAAAATCATGGCTAGCTATAGTTATTATATTTCAATTCAACATTTGATTATACTAGTTCGTAAATACCTATTATCATGGTTTAAAAACTTAATTTGAAAAGATCCTTCCTATGTAGATGACTCGATTGAAATGTCGGACTCGGACCACATAGATCCATCTGTTGGAAACCATGGTCTTCAATTTTCGTAAAACAGTTCACTGTCCAACATACAAATTATATTGCCTTTCTTGAGGAAGTACTAATAGGACGCATGTGACAGAATTGATCATGTTATGCTTGTATAATCATTTTCATGACGCCCGTGAGAGATTCTGTTTCCCTACTTAAAAGAGACATTAAACTAAAATTTAACTCACCGTTAAAATTGACTCTTATCTGATAAAAATTTAAGAATTGATTATTTCTCGACGACTGTTTGATCAAACCGAATGTTGAAATGCTGGTAGTGTCACTTCTGAACGTTGAAAATGACCCACGTTTAAGTTCTCAACATTAAAAAATGATCCATGGTGTTAATTTTCAACGGGGGTCAAAATTTAATGTTTCACCCTACGTACTGTACACCTTATCCAATAAAATATTATGAAATATTAAAAAAGGGAAAAAAAAACGCTAGACCTACATGGAATATTTTAAAAATGCAATGAATCACTGACAAGTTGTAGTTTTATTTTTCCCTCATCAATTATTATTAATTTAAACTGAACTTTGAATGACATCACCATGGACACATTTGTTTGTCATTTAAACCGAAAGTAGAGTTAACTTTCCTACCTGTGTCCAACAGTCATACAAGTTGAGCAGCCAACCTTATCATGGCAAGGGCAGTAGACATCTATCAATTTTCCTCCATGTTTTTCACATCTTTGACTTGGTAATTCTTGCTTTTTCCCGCTCGGATGTTTCACCGTGTCTAGTAACTGATGACCTCTCATTGCTGAAAACTTATTGTGATCACCCACACATTTTTGACAAAGGTTTTCACCACATTCCATACAGTGTTTGATAGCGGCTACATTCTTTCCTTCTTTAGTACAAGGTAAACATGGAAAATCATGTTCTATGTCAGAACCTTGACACAAAGATTGTCTTATTTTACGACCGTCTACTGCCATGTTCCCCTTCTTCGCTTGTCTCACATATCGTTACTTTTGAGATAAAATAGTTTAATTTGCATTATAATATACACTATTTCTAAAGTTTCATTGTTTCAAGTGAAGTGGTAAAACTACTTGATTTAGTATTTCCTGTGACCGGCAATAGTATCGGAAATCAGCCAAGTGTTCCAAATGAATAAATGTAGTAATTTAAGAGCATCATTTTAATGACGCTGGATAATTTATATTACTTTGTTTGTTTGTCTAATCGCGACAATACGAATTTTAATGAATTCAGCTTTGTTTTGCGTTATACATTGTTAAAGATCTCAATCGCACTCATTTTGACAAAATCAGGATGTACTTACAAACATAAGCACGCATGCAAATCGAATTAGATGTTCAAAATTATAAACCAATATATGATAGACGATTTATATTGTCACGTTCTTTGCTTTTATTGTTATAACCTCATTTAGATAACATATTTTAACAAAAACTTACACAAAGTTTTATCGGAATATATTTTCCATGTATTTACACGGAGTCACAGCCTCCAAAATGTTTTGAGCTCTGTATAAGTAGGTCGAAATTCAATTTCTAGCTAACTTTGAACTACGATCAGACTCTGACATAGGTTTTTGTCAATTAAAAGTAAACAATATATGGAACATGTTTTGAATTTCGAGTTAGCTCTGAGTTTAGTAAGACTGATCTTGTAAGATTGATATTAAAAATTAACTACATTGGCGAATTTCCCGCCAGTGTCGAATTAAGAGCCAGTTCTCTTTAAAAAAAATCGACATCCATCGACGGTTGATATAAAAGCACACTGATTCTGACAGGACATCCAGAGAGTAGATCTTTGTAAATGGGTAATAAAGCTACAATATTATAAATATTTCTAAAGGAGACATCCAGCGAGGGTACATCTTTGTAAATGGATATATAAAGCTATAGTATGGTTCTTAAGTGGCTATTTAGTGAGGGTAGATTTTTGTAAATGGGTATATAAAGCTAAAATGTGATTCCAAAATGATCAACCAGGGAGGGAAGATCTTTGTAAATGGGTAAATAAAGTTACGATATGATTCAAAGTTGACATCCAGCGAGAGTACATCTTTGTAAATATATATATATATAAAGCTATAATAAATTTTTAAAGAGTACATCTAGCGAGTGTAGATCTTTAGAAAATGGTTATATAAAGCTATATAATGAATTCTAAAGGGAACATCCAGCGAGAGTTTAGATATTTGTGAATGGATATATAAAGCTATATAAAAATAATTCTAAATGGGACATCCAGTAAGGGTAGATTTTTGTTAATGTGTATACAAAGCTAAAATGTGATTCCAAAGAGAACAACCAAGCGATGGAACATCTTTGTAATTTAGGTATATTAATCTGGAAAACCAAAGTGATCCCTCGGAAGAATAAATCACAACAAAAGTACAAGAGAGTCCCATACTCGCTTTGATTGAGTCTGTAACATGAGGGATAATGAATACGTGGCAACATCCCTCATGCCCTCTAGCCACCGGCTTGAGCGGAACTCAATTCTCAACAATTAAAAAGTGCTTGGCATCAATGATCTCGAAGTACCAGAAGATATTAACAACACTGAAGTCAAGTACGTGGCAACTTACTTGATAAAGCAATACTATGATTCTAAAGTGGACATCCACTGAGAGCAGGTAGAAAAAATGGTATATCAAGACAAAAGGTTTTCTAAAATTGGACATTCAGCAAGGATATGTCTTTCTCAAAAAGCATATAAAGAAATTATATGATTATAAAGTGGACATGTAAAGGGTTGTAGGTGTTTGTAAATGGGTATTTGAAAGCGTGCTATAATTCTTAAGTGGAACATCTAATAAGGGGTTGTCTTTGTTAAAAGTTTATATGAAGTCTCAATATGATTCAAGAGTGGAATATCCAGTGAGAGAAAGACTTATGGTTATATAAAGCCATACTTCTATTCTAATCCAGTCATCCAATGATAGTAGGCTAATCTAAATGGGTAAACAAAGCCTTATAGATGCCCATTTAGGTGCTATCTATTTGGTGTAAAACATTAAGAATTTAAATTTCCCCCTTCCATGAATGTCCACTTTAGAGTCATATCTTAACTTTTATAGATCTATTTACAAAGACCTACCCCCTACTTCATACCCATTTTCAAATCATATTGTGGCCGATATAACCATATTCAAAGACCTTACCTGCTTAGATCATACAATGGGTTTATGTATCTTTTTACCAAGAACTAACCTCACTGGATGTTCATTTAAATAGAATGACATTATGGATTTATATATACATTTAGATTCATATTGTGGCTTCATATATCCATAAACAATGACATACCCCCTGGATGTCCGATCTAGAATCATTTTATGAAATGCAACGACCTAACCGCGATTGATGTTCACTTTAAAATCATATTATGGCTTTATATTGCCATTAACAATTACCGAACTCCTCTGGATGCCTATTTTAGAATCATATAATAAATGTATATACCTATGTACAAAGACCTACGCCCTATTGATGCACACTCTTGAATCACATTCTGGCTTTATTTACCCATTTAAATTGACCTATCTCACTGGATGTCCACTTTAGAATAACATTATTAACAAAGGCCTACACTTACTGGATGTCCCCTTGATAGTTTTTCATGTCATTAATTGCCTTTTAAGAAATATAACCATTGCTGGATGTCCAGTTACGAATGATATTTTGTCTTTATATATACTTATTTATAAAGACCCTCAAAGGCTGTCCACTCTAGAATAATGCTATTTCTTTTTATCACATAAATCACGGTGCAGGAGTGTAATAAAGCCATTTAATAAAAACGATATTACACTAGTGTAATAACTATGCAAATTAAGTGCCTGATCACTATGTTTACGTATTCATACGCGCTGTCAAAAAAATAAACAAACATGGCGGACCGTGCGTTTTTCGTCGGCGATACTGTACATATTGATGGCAAAGGTTGTGGCACAATAACAGAAAAAGTTGTGAGAGGTTTTGGGACATTTTTCATGGTAAAATTAACAAATACCGAGTTTGAATTTGAAATAGAAGCAGAAAGATTAAAATCAGCAACGATTTCAACATCGATAGAACCAACACCGGCAACAACAATGCAGACGACAGATCATTTTAAAACAAACACTACCAGGTTCCATCATGTAGATAAAGAAAACATAGCTGAATTTATTGAACAACAATCAAACAGAAATACTTTAAGCAAAACAATGTATGATCTTAAACTTCTGAAGTGTTTTTTCGAAGAATCTGCCGTTAGAGAAACGAGGAATATCCACGAAATCCCAATTGCAGAACTTGCTCCACTTTTGAGCCGCTTTTTCCTTAGTGTGAAGAAGTCAAATGGCGAGGATTATGAACCTTCAAGTCTCAGGGGAATGCTTTCAAGTTTTGACAGGCAATTACGCAGGCAAGTAAATACTAAATATCACATCAATTTATGATTTGAACCGCCATCCTCCCAACCAACCTATGAAAAAGTAGTAGGCCCTAGACCTATTCCGTACTACATGCACATCCGCTTAATTATAAGACACATTCTAATTATATAAAAAAATGTAAGAGCAATGTTTTCAAAGCAAGATATTTTTCAAAATATTTTCAACAATTTTCTGCTGGAGTAGATCGTAGTAATATTCAATATTTGCACAAAAAAAAGCCTGAAGAGAAAAAAAAAACATGTTTGTTCTTTTGTTTCAGACATAATTATGGAGAATATATTGCAACTGGACCTGGGTTTTCTCAAGTGCGAGAGGCTCTTAAAAGCAAGCAAAAGCAGTTGAAACGAGATGGTAAAGGTAACAAACCTCAAAAGAGTGAGCCAATCTCTGATGCTGAAATATTATCTATGTGGGAAACCAATCAAATGGGATCAAGTACACCGGACAGCATTTTTTACAAACTCTTTGGTTTTACAATACTGTTCACTTTGGTCTGAGGGGATGCGCTGAACACCGTGATATGTGCTGGGGTGATGTTAATTTTGAACACAGATGAAAATGGCCAAGAGTATCTTGAATTTACAGAAAGACAAACTAAAACGAGCGAGGACTGGTGAAAAATCCAAGAGAATGTCCGTGCAGTAAAAACTAAAAATTTGTCCAACATAGAAAATCCTAATAAATGTCCTGTTGAAATATACAAAACATATGCAAAAAAAAACGCCCCAGTGGTTACTCTGAGCCCACTCATCCTTATTATATAGCTTCAACAAACAAAACCCTTACCTGGTTGTGATGAAACATGGTTTAAACGCAATCCTGTTGGTCTAAATAAACTCCAATCCATGATGAAGCGAATGGTCAAAGGTTCAGGAATAATCCAAACTAAAAAGTTGTCAAATCATAGTGCGCGCAAATCGCTCATTCTCAATAAAACACAGCATTTGATGTTCCATTGGGTAGCTCTTATACGAAGGTTTTTCTTGAGGTCTAAATGTCGTTAGAAAGGTGGCTGCCACTTTGTCTAATAGGGACACTCTCAGTTTTACATTTCTATCTGTTATTTTTTCTTTTACAAGTACCATTAATGCCCTCAATTGTAACATACGTTACTGTCGCCACCTAGAATTTTTCAACTTTGAAATTGTGTTTCAGAAAAATAAGTTCCAGAAATAAACGAAACATGTGCAATTAGTCATTGCTGTGTGTATATGCACTTTGATTATTGGTAAACATTATATTTGACTGTTAAAATCTCATTGGTATAATGGATGATCAAATGTCGCCAAATGCATATAAATAAATAGTGACAAACTAAAAACAAATAAGAAGTGAAACCCAAATTACATAATTGAATCGATGCATGCTTAATAATACAGCATATATATAATAATTATAAGTTAAAAATAAGCTTGCAGCCTCTCAAAAATTCATTCTATTTTCGGAAATTTTCATTTTTTATTCAAATCTTTTCAACAGCACTTTAAAAAGAAACATACGTTACCATTATTTAAGAGCTAATGCATTCAAAGAAGAATCCAAACAAGAAAGAAAATTAATATGTGTGTAAACTCTGATATATTTACCACAAATTATGGCGGCTTAAACGGTCTTGCGTCATTTTTAACCCACTTTTCAATGTAAAAATGAAACATACGTTACAGAAACATACGTTATTCAACTTTTAAAAGTAAGTTTATCAAAAGGGAAATTGAAGTCAGAAAGCACGTATTACATCAACATTACCTTCTATTTGACATTTGTAAGTAAATTTTGTTCACTTTGGTCGTGTGTTTTTACTTGTTTAAGTAACCACAGTGAAACAAACGTTACTTTTATCAAACAGACTTTATATTGTTTACACATGCATATATAAAAACATAAAATCGCATTTTTATGACAATAGAATGATGTGCATTTGATTTCCTAAATAAAAAAATCGATTTTACATGTAAGTTTAAATTCCGTGATAAAGTTCATAAATGATGGCGAGTGTGAAACATACGTTACTCCAACTTACAATTCAAACAATTTTGAAAATTAAAGATAAAGTTTGGATTAGCATGCCTGTTAGTAAAACGGTTACCTTGTATAAGATGTAAGAAGACACAAAATTGTTTTTACAAAGGAAAGATATGTTAATAATATGTTGATGTACCAGCAGAAATGTTAAAAATATATTACAAGATATTGATGTTCTCAGCAACAACTAATTCGTTTCTGCAAAGAGCTTACTGGCCGTATTTCATTCTATATATATAATAATGTTAAAATAATATCCATAAATATAAATTATTTTACAAAAAAAAATAAAATTGTTTTTCTCAACCTTTTACTTGCATTTGAATAAAATGAAACATACGTGACATCCTATATGGGGATAAATATCAAACTGCTTAGTACTAAATTTTCCAAATATTTTAGAAAGTGGAAAAGTTGAATGTTTTTGGAAAAAAAAAATGCTAAATACAAAATTTGGGTATGCATTCGACCTCTCATATATTATATATGATATATATCCTTTGAATGAAGACATAAAATAATCATTTCCAAAATTGACTATTTTTGCTTTCTACCAATATTTAACTTTGAAGAAATTGACTGAAAATCAGCAAGGTTACCCAACTTCTTTGAATTTTCCTGGGTTAGGAAAGTCCCTCTAAGATAGAGAATTTACAGATTTTTGATATATTTTTTACAGACATTTGTTATTAATATGCAGCCAATATGTTACATTATTAGATCTGAAATCTACGTTACCGAAGAAATACAGTGTCATTACCGAAAATAAATGCCATCCTGTTATATCATAGTTTCTTGTTCAAAATATTTCTGGCAAACTTGCAAAAATACCCTAAACTTTTTTTACTTCAAGCGATAAAAAAAAAAATGACACAATGACAACATCAAATTTTTAATATTTTTCAACCTCAAATGCTTTATTTTATTGAGAATGGGCGAAATACCTTGTCCAGAAATTAAACGACAACAATGTACCAGCAAATCACATCATGCAAATTTCAGGTCACAAGAATATATCCTCAATTAATAACTACAGTCATATTAATGAAAATCAGCACAGAGAAATATCAAAAATTTTGTATGCGCCACATGACACTGCACTTGCAAATAATGACACTTTATGCTATCCAAACTACACAGCATATCCTCAAAACAACACGCCATCATTGACCTCGCACTCCCAGAAATTAAATTTCAACAAATTCCACTTCAAAATATAAATCACACTGGTGGATTCCATAGCATTTTTGCTGGTCCAATCCATGTTGGATCTTTCAATGTTTACATTAATCACCCAAATAATGTATCCCCAACTATTCCACACATAAAACGCAGAAGAATCATTGAAAGCGATAGCGATTCACAGTAGGTCGACATGTACACTTCAAATTTTATGTCGCTCCAACTATGATGACGACATGCATAGTGACGTCACATGTTAATGCATAATTGTGTCAGAGTTACTCTTCATTTATAATAATTTGATGACATGAAAATACTTATTTCATGATACATATTACATAATTTAGAAAAGCATCAAACCGTTTTAAAAATATTTAAGACAAAAAAAAAATTTAAAAAGTTATTGAAAAATTTTACAAAATTGTTGCACTATTTTTATTTGAACCCCACTTATAAATTTAACCTTAAATAATTTACTTCACCTGACCCGCATTAATCTGTTTAAAAAGGGGAAACTGAAGTTCTACTCTTGGCATATTTAAAGGCTTTATTCGTTTTGTGATAAAAAGAATCTTACAACTGTGTCTTTCATCATATTAGAATTTATTTAAACATCGTTGATTTTAAAAGTGAACTAAAATTACTCGCAGAGCCCTCGTATCTTTAATCACTTTTTAATTCAAACTCGTTTAATAAATTCAATATGAAAAGACACTCATGTAAGATCCTCTATATATGGCCATTTAGATAGATTTTCCCGTGCTGGATGTCTATGGTCTACATGAAAATGATATCATGACTTGATATATCCATTTACAAACAGTTACCGTCACTGGATGAAAAATCTAGCAAAATATTTATGTTTTATGTACTCTATCATTTACAAAGACATACCCTTGCTGGATTATGTCCGTTTTAACATGATTATATTTTATGAATATACAGGTTTTTATTAAGGTCTACCCTTTCTAGATTTCTTATTTAAAATCATCCATAAAATTGATATACACATTTAGAATGAATGTCTGTATTATCTATGATATTTTATCATATATAAATAATAAGAACTATCCATGTTTGATGTACCCTTTCTATTCATGAGAATAGGTAAGAGAATCATGCTCTTCATGCTTTCAGACTGTCTCATTGTTTTAAGAAAATTAAAAAGAAATCAACAATATGTAAATTTTCATCAATGTATCATTTGCATTTCTTACCAATCATTGTTATGCATCGGAATACAATTTCATTAGTTCATTTACAATAAATTTATTTTTCATCTTTTTCTATTTGATATGTTTTATGAAGGGAAATATGATATTAAACATAATGTAGCAACTTGACAACATTTGTTGTTAGGTTTTCCTTTTTTATTGTGTAAACTTTGCCTATTGGTCAGTTTGATGTGTACAAGAAACATTGACAAAATTTGTTACTTGAGTTAAATATTCATCACATTAATATATAATTATATTTCTTTTAATCTCTTAACTTTGCAGATATATGTCTTATACAACTATGTTAATCCCCATAAACACCATGCAGTTATTGAAATAGAGAAAACAAGAATCCCTAAAGAAAGCTCAACAACGGCAAAATTGAAAATTTACAGTTATAACGGACTCTTTCATATTTTCCCTCATAAAAATTTTCAAAAAAGGAAAAGAAAGAAAAAAAATTTTTTTCAAATTGAAAATAATTTAAAAAAAAAAATTCCTTTTTTTTGGGGAATTTTTAAAAAAAGGCCACGTCGAGCCCTATTTTGGAAAAATTTACCCCTAATTTTATCAAGCAATTGTTTTAAAGGGTTTTTTTTTTATTTAAAAAACCCCAAACATTTTTTAGTGGGAAATTTTTAGGGGTTTTGTGCGTAAGGGGGGGGCAGGGGTGAAGGGGGTTTAATCCAAAATGGGGGGAAATTTTTATTTTTTGCATCAGATGTACATATATTAAGAAAAAAATCTTTGGTAAATATAATAGTTTTATTCACAAACAAAGACTTGTTAGAGTCTTGAGGAATAATACTTACAATAGACAGCCTTTTAAAGGGTTAATATCCTATGTAATGCAATTTACAAAACATAAAGAATAATATGAACAGCTCATTTACATAATTTGTAAGAGTCTTTTATACATATGAAGCAACATATTATTATAGCACCAATATGTAAAAGATTTGTATCAGTTTTTGGTGTAACTAGTTCTAAAGTTGTAATTTAGACTTGATATCATTCGTCCAAAATTCAAAATAAGACTTATTTAAAATATGAAAGTGAAAACTAATACTCATAGTATCGGTAATTAAGCCTTCAGCGATATAAGCAATACATGCATTTAGATAATAATATTTGGCTTGTTTTATAAAAAGACTAGGAAAAAGATAATATGTCTTAATCGAGCCATAAAGTATCAAAACTAAAAGGTGATAATATTTTTTCAGTAGACCACCTCATGGCAAGTTTATACAAGAGTTGTGAAATTAATCAGTTGAGAATTTAAGTAAATCATATAAAAATATTTTTAACATGAAATTCTTTTCAAAATAGTAAAAAATGGAAGATAAATCAATGATATTAAATGATTCAGATTTTTTTTAAATTTTTATTAATGCGCTTAAAACATTTTGACAAGGAAATGCTATGTTACAAATCACCTATCTTAATAAAATAAGTGTCATCAGTCAAGGCCGTATTTCATAATAAATACAATAAAAAGAAACATACACAATCATATCATTCAAACAAATCGGAATTCTTCAATTATACAAACAAACATACAAAATTGATCATACTAGGCCAAGTTTTCAATTTTTTCTTTCAGAGGTAATATTACTTGAGACGTCAATTTGAATAGCACTAAGCCAGTTATCTTCCCTTTTTCATTTTTATATTTTTTTTGTGATATTTTTATATTTATATGTAAGTCAAATACTTTTCATAATAATAATAGTAAAAATTGTATGTGCACATTTGTATAGAAAATCATTGTGAATATGAAAATTGAAAAATAGCAATTAACATGGTATTCTTAAATGATAACAAGTTATTAAGTTAAAAATTAATCATCTTTTCATGAAATTTAACATAAGATATAGAAAATATGTCTTTTACAATCTTAAAGAAGTACCTACATGACCTATGTTACATTTGCGACAACAATAAGGCAATCAAGTTTTCATTATTATATCATGGTCGGAGATATTTGAAACATTGTCTGAATTCATAAATGGTACAACAACAAATATGAAAACACTGACATGTTGAATAATTTAGTAATGACCTTGATCTGTGAATGACTTGACTGTATATCTCAAATATGAATTTTGTATTATATGTTGTACAAGAAAATTATGTTTTCAAACAGAATTCATTACTACAATATTTTCCTCCTATGTGTTTGACTTAAGAAGTAAGAAAAAAGCAAGCATTGTTCCCGCTTGGAGGAGGCTTTTTTTGAGCGACTTTGTTTTTTATTGCACATACTTTTATTAGATTATTTTCGAGAGAACTTAGATATTTGTTATAGATAATTGTACTGAAGGCATATGTGCAAGCTGTTAAACGAAGCATATTTGTTTGTGCAAAAAAACATCAATCTAGATATAAAGTAAGCAAACAGTCTTTAACAATATACATAATTATAATGATATTCACAATTCAAAAATATGGCAACAAGTAGTTTTCTTAACATTGCTTATTGCATTTCTTTACCTTCTTTAAAGTTCTTAAGGTTTGTATTCCTTTCTACATTTTTATTTATGAAGTGCTTTAAATTTTATGATAATAAGTTATAACCTTTTCATAACAGATAGTACTTTATTCCTGCATAATACCTTCCTTTTCAACAATATATTCTAAGATTGTCCATGATCACTGTTTTTTTACAGAAAGTGATTTTTTCAGCATTTAATTTCATCAAAGTCCAGTAAACTTGTAAGAACCATTCAAAAATAAGCAAAAATCAGAAAATGTTTTTGATTAATACAACATAGTGTATAATGCTTCGCGTAGTCTGTCAATCGGAACACCTCGTTTGAAATTTGAAAATGAATTTAGATATTAAGCATATAAAACGACTGCAAAACACTGACCAGATAAATAGAGGATATTGAATGAGTAATGTTAAATACTAAATTTGAAATTAATATGTATCCTATCATCAACTATATTTTTGCAGCAAAGTGTTAAAACATTCCACTTTTTCACCAATCAAAATCTTTTCAGTGACATACTACATCTTGCTCATTTGACAAAGGTATGGTAATTTTAGCAGAATTCAACGAGCAAACGCTCAAACTTTAATGAATATAACGAAGTTTATTTTCCTTGTGGACAAATCAATGAGTTATTTTTAAAGTATAAACCCTTATTGTGTCACTATCAGGACAGGAGACGACAAGCCTGGACCTTTTGTTATCGAAACATATACCTACAGGATTTTGTAAACCACTCTTTTCTGTGAATAGTTCTACCTGATCCTTACCGTCACATGACATCAAAAGAACATTGTGTGAAAAACCAAAAGTAACACAGAAATGACTCTTGTTTATCTTACAAAAAAACTTTCCCCAGCACCCGGGGAATACATTTATTTTACAAATGTTTTTTCTGTTTTTGATTTTTTCCAAATAAAAATTGTTTACCTTTAAAAACCCGTCAGTTTCAAAAAAATTTTCTTTTTGATTTTGGAAATTTCCCAAATTCGAAAGGAAAATTTTTGGTCACCATAGTATGAAGTTACAATTGTCCAGTAACTTTAAATCCTCAAGATGCCCAAAAACCCCTTTTCCCTTACGACCCTTTTAAATCCGCCAAAAACAAACAAAAGGAATCATCCCGTCATTGTAACCAAACCCCACATCTATCACCGACTTAAAAATGATTGTGTAACCCTTTTTGTCTTTTTTTGAGAAAAAAACTAAATTTTTTTCTTCATTAATCGGGATTTAAAACGGCAAGCAATGAGGGTTCCCAAAGGGACAAATACCAAAAGGTTTGTAAAGCAACATTCAGCGAAGTTTCCCGGCCCGGGGAATGATTCATTAATTTTCTTAATTTTTCTTTTTTGCTGTAATCAGTCATAACAATACAAACCATCTTCCCCACATACGCATGCCACTTACCCCGACTCGTCTTACTGTCATCTTCTTTTCCGCATTTTTGAAATTAACCAAAACTGCTTCCTATTTCAATAAACTGGAAGAGGGAAATTTTATGTTTTTCCAATATGTTTCCCAATTCCAAATCGGGGTCTAAACGTTGATAGGGTTTTCCAAACAAAAAACGCGGCCCATTTTTTTTTTGGGCCCTTCTCAAAGCCCTTTTAAAAACTTTTTCGCTTGTTTTATTTTTCCCCTTTAAACCCACGCTTTATTTGTACATATTTCTCTGATTTCGTTTTCATTTTTTGGCACCCATTTAAATTTTTCTGTTTTTTTCATTGGGGGTACAGCCCCAAACCGCGCATTTAATTTTTTCAATATTGACTCTATAATTTTTGCAGTTGTATCTGGGAAAAGTTGCATCCCCCTCTTGGAAAAAGTTTTAAATTTTCCCTCTTGTCTAAAAGGTCGTTTGATAAATTTCCTTTTTTGATTTTTTTTTTTTTTTAATTTAATTGACTTTTTTTTTTTTTTGCATTTATCCAGTTCTTTCAAATTTTTTTTTGTTTTAAAAGCAATGAAAAAGGGATTTTTTAGTGTGTTTTATTTCGGTTTCCCAGGAGCTTTATTGGCCCGGTGGTGTCAGGGCTTACAGCTTTAAAAAATGGGAAAAGAAGGAATGTCTGTAAAACCTTCTGTAATGAAAAAAACAAAAGTATCATCGGGTTTACATTAAAACATACAAATTTCATTTTTTGCCAATAAAATTTTTTTATATTCTACAATTTAAAAGTTTACCATGTACCCCATTATGATATTAAACGCCCTGAATTTTAAAAATTTTTATCAATTTTACTGTATTTACCTTTGCCACCCAAATACTTTTTTCATTTTTTGTTTTTTTTGTTTTATTAAACCCCAAAACGTACAAAGGCCCCAAACAAAACAAGTCTGTAATTTCGTGTTATTTTTTTTTGTTAAATTTCTTTCCCAAAAAATACACTTTTTTCCAGGGTGTCTGATTACTTTTTTAAAAAAGGTTTACGTTTTTAAATTTTATTTTTTTTTTTTGAAATACATTTTTTTTCATTTTACTGAAAATTGTAAAGAATGATTCACCACTTGTATGACTTTTAAAAATTTTTAAAAAAACTTATTTTATGTGAACCCTTTCGCCCCAGCTTTTTTGGTTTACCGGGGCCCCTTTTTATGTTTAAAATCCCCAACCCCGGTTTTTCCCTTCATTTAATTTTAAAATTTATCAAAATTTTCTGTTTTTTTATTTTTTTTTTTTATTTCGGGCATAAAAATAATTTTAGTGTTTTTTTTTTCTGCTTTTTTTGAGAAATTTTGCAATGTTTTTCCAAAAACAAAACCCGGAAACATCTCGATTTTTATTCATAATAACCCTGGAAAATAAATACGGAGTGAAATTTAAACCCTTTCCACGTGGGTTTTTTAAATTTTTAAAAAACTCCGGGGGGGAAATAAAGTACTTTTTTTTAAAAATTAAGAAATTTAAAATTGTCTTTTCAAACATATTTAAATTAAGGAATTTCCCCATGATGAGAAAAATTTTAAACCCAAATACCCAATTTTAATTTCCAATTTGGGTAACATTTTGTACTTTTTGGGTTTTAAAAAAATATGGGTAATTAATAAGTATATGAATAATGTTACAGTTTTAAAAATTTTATATCTATTTTTTTATTTTAATTTTTCTTTTTCTCAAAAAAATTTTTGGGGAAATTTAAAAGTTTAAGTTAGTTAAAAAAACCCCACATTAAAAAAACTTTTTTGTAAATGTTTGGTGTCTTTCGCGAAAAGGCCCAGAAGAAAAAACCCCTATAAAGGGTTTTGGGGATTCTTTCTAACAAAATTTTTTCAGGGGTTCTTTTTTGATAACTGTTTACCCGGAAATTCGTTTGGAAAACATCCTGTATATAAAATTTTAAAATTTCAAATTCCCCTCGTCCCAAAAAGGGTTTTTTTCAAACGTTCAAAAATTTAATTTTTGGGACTAAAAATTTAAAATTTTTAAAGAAAAAGCTTGTCTTAAAATCTTTTTTTATTATTTTTTCAAAAACTTTAAATTTATAAGCAATTTTTTTATTGGGGCCCCCTTTCTTTAAATCTGGTAGTTTTGAGTAAATCAGTTTCCGGCCCCAAATCGCACTTTTTAACAAATAATTTAAAAATAAAAATCTGTCTAGCGAAGAGTGCACAAGAACAAGTTATCATAAGAACTCCATCCTTCGTGTAACACTTCTTCCCCCGTGGGTATTGGGAAAAGACACATACGCATACATAAATAAAGTTAACTCGATTGAAAAAAAGAGCTGCCAAACTTATCTAAATAGACCGATACGTTCACCAACATTAGATCTTTTGAATAAACTTAAAAGGCTGAAATTCTATTTCAGAGTGAAAAACCATACAGCAATTATTGTGTATAAATCTTTAAACAATCTGGCACTGTTACATATGAGTGAAATTGCTAGTTTCTCTGACAATGAATACAATCGCTTTTAAAGATCTTGTACTGAAAAGTATACCTCATACAACTTATCTAAAGGATTCTTTATCTTTTTTCAGTATTGACGTTTAGAATAAATTACCAATTAGTTTCAAACAATGTTCGACTTTGCAATCTTTCAAAAACATCTGTAAAATTATTTTCTAAGTTTACAGTTAGATACATGATGAAAATTGATCACTTTATATTTTGTTTGTTGAAAATGTTGATATCATCATTTTTTACTCTTTTATAATCATTACGAGTTTATCTTTATTTACCATAATCCCTATGAGTGTCAGTCGGGTGAATGAATAAAATTATCTAACCTTTACATTAAATAATATAAATAATATAAATATTTTTTATACGAGTATATACCAAAAGATTTAAAATATTTTTATAGATCTACATTCTTTCTTTGTCATTGTTATATCAGAACTTGTACTTTGTATGTTACCTTCCATAAATAAAGATTTTATAATTATTATTACTACTTATACCAAAATATTTCTGAAACAGCGGCGATGGAAACATTTTATTAGACTCTGAGATAAATTGTCAAGAAAAAAATACGCCCCGTCTGAGAATCGCACCAGCAAGCCCTGAATTACTGATCCGATGCTCTCATTATTAACCTTAGCAACCAATATGTTGATTCGAATAATGTGTGTCATGAATTGAACTGATTCGTGTCATTAATCATATATAAATGGTGATAAAATAACTAAATTAGTATGGTGTTTGTTGTAGAACTCAATAAAATCTGGTAAAAATGTTTAATCATTACTCCATGTCTGTCCTATCACATATGTTTCCTTGCACGGCTTTTTAAATATCTGTGAGAAAGTGAACCCTCGGAAGTCTAATATTTCAATGTCATCTTATTTATTATCTCACCATGTAAAAACCTTGTTTCTGTGATATGTCTGTATAGATAAAAGAGATATGAAGGAAGGTTAAACTTAAACTTATCTTGTTTTCCCTCCCGCGACCCATATGTTTTAATTTGGGTAGAGAAAGTATTTGTTCATCCAAAATATTTGTTCTATTTATGATAATTTTCATTTATTTATTTATTAATTTATTTATTATATATGAGTTAAAAGAAATTGTGAAGGTTTAGCATCTGTTTTAAAGTGAAAACAAGTTGCTATTCAACATGTATACCAGTTTGTATATTTACAATGTTAAAACATGTTACAGATTCTCATTTGCAATTTTTGGCAATATGTTATTTTGTGTGGCGGTATTTTTTGTTGGAAGAAAGCAAAAGGAGAAAACAAACACTATTTTATTTAGTTCTTTTATTTAACCTCGATTGTTCTGAAACAATAAAAAGGAAAGAGATATGAATAGCTTAGCAAGGTTTATTTACCTCGAGTCGAATTGTATTGGTTGTATTTTCATGAACCGGAATAACCTTATAGATCATTCAACGCATGACTGGTAACACAATACAAAAGTTAAAATATTTAAACTGATCTTGCCCATTATTTAATGACCGACCAGGCGGAAAGAAAAAAAGAGGATCATACTGTAACACCGAAAAAGTGATACCTACTTATTCAAAGTATTTGTTAATGTGTACAGTAGAGCCAAAACGTCATATAGTGTAACCCATAAAATGCCCGCCCCACGCCAATATATCCCTTTTGTTATGGTATAAACTATGCATGCACCGGAAAAAGACCGGACAAAAATAATTTTCTGTCATTACTTGTTAAACATTTCATTATATTTTATTGTGTTTTATTAATAAAAGAGTCCGCGCATTATCTCTTTGTTAAACGGATATGCATGTACACACAATGTTTCCTGAGGATCTTCTTTTTTGTAAAGAGAGTTTTTAAAATATTATAACTACGTATATCCATGTTTGTGATTTAGAAATGTATTAAAGTGAAAATATACGCAAGGTATTTGCCTGGGGTGGTCATTTTATAATGGGTTACTTATAAGAATGTGCAGGTGTAACATTGAATTTTGACCCCGTTGCAGATAGACTCCATAGGTCATTTTTCAACAGATTTAGATGCATTTTCAACTTTAAAAATTGATCCCTTCCCATTATTTAATGACCCACTGACGCATGAAAAAATAATCCTCGCTGAAAACTGACTAAATATGGACAGGGTATTCTTTATCATTGATAAGTGATCAAAATTATATTTGCCTATACATGTCTTACACATGAAACAGTTACATAAAAAAATCAGATATTTAAGTGATGAAATATTTATTCAGTTTTAATTAAGTGGTCCAGGAGCTTATAACAATTTACTAATCAATCGACAAAACTGATAATTAACGGACAGTTATATAATACTATGTAATGAACTATAATATACATTGCATGCAGAATAATGTATGTCACGGCTCAGTACTGTTCATAAATTAGGATGAATAGTGTGTATAGGGTCCATGGTTTGAGTCCCGGTCAGGCTGTACATTTTCTCATCCTGTGATATGTATATTTATATTTTCCGCTATCAATGGGGCCGCCTGCTGGTATTTAAGTGAAATCCTTCTACTGTTATTAATGTTTAAAGGATAATAATCATGATATTTTAATTAAAACACATCTACCCCTATCAAAAAGGATTTACAACAGCCGTGTTATCTTTTTATCTGCCGTATTATATTTCATTACAATGCATTTATATTATTCCGGGGAAGTAACCGCTGCGAAAAAATGTAGTATATCAGCAACGGTTACTTCCCCTGATAAGAACTAATAAAACAAGGTGCGAGGAGGTTGGTTAAGCAGACGTAAAATATTTACTGGTATGATATTTGAATTTAGAAAACAAGCCATAAATCAAAATTGTCCAATATGTCAAATATTGAATTTTAAGAGACACGGTCATAAATTACTAGTAACTTTAACGATAAAATATCATGTTATCTATCAAAGAATTAGAAATAATGTACTAGAAATTTACAATTTAAATGTTCTAGCATTTACTTGCAAATGTCACATAGGTAGCCTTTTGAATAACCAGATACCCGTAGCATGGAATTTGAGTACCAATTATATACTTAAAATGATATACAAAAATAATACCACAAAATGGTGGACTTATGTGCATATAATAAACATCAAAAAGTTTGAATATTTTTACATAAAAATAGTAAACACAAAAACTTTAAAATAAAAAGTTTCCGACCACATAGATCCCACTGTTGGAAATAATTGTCTTAAACTTTCGTAAAACAGTTCCCTCTCCAGCATACAAATTGTATTGCCTTTCTTGACGAAGTACTAATAGTTTGCATGGGCCCAGGCTTAATATTGTTATGCTTGCGTATTTATTTTCATGACGCTTGTGAGAGATTTCGTTTTTTACTTCAACTGAAATTTAACTAACCGTTAAAAAATAACCCTTATTTGATTTTTTTAACGATTGATTATTTCACAACGGCTTTTTAAATCAAAATTTAATGTTGAGTTGATGGCAGGGTCCGTTCTCAACGTTGAAAAATTACTAAGGTTCAGTTCAATGACCCATGGGGTCTATTTGTAACGGGGTCAAAATAATGTTAGATGGTCTCTACTGCGTATTTTATCCTATAAACTATTATGAAATATTAAAAGAAAAAACAACTATTATTTAAAATGGTACGAATCACTGACCAGAGTAAGTTTTTATTTCTCCCCCATCAATTATGATTAATTTCAACTTAATTTTAAATGATACATCACCATGCATGGAGACAACATTTGTTTGTTATTGAAACCGAAAGTAGAGTGAAATTTCCTACCTGTGTTCAAGCGGTCATACAAGTTGCGCAGCCAACCTTATCATGACCAGGGCAGTAGACATCTATCAATTTTCCTCCATGTTTTTCACATCTTTGACTTGGTAATTCTTGCTTATCACCGCTCGGTTGTTTTACCGTGTCATGTAACTGATGAACTCTCATTGCTGAAAATTTATTGTGATCACCCACACATTTTTGACAAAGGTTTTCATCACATTCCACACAATGTTTGATAGCGGCTACATTCTTCCCTTCTTTGGTGCACGGTAAACACGGAAAATCATGTTCTATGTCCGAACCATGATACAAAGTTTGGTTAAATTTACGCCCGTCTACGGCCATTTTTAAATTAAGTTTAATCACTTCCTTGTTTGAGTTGCTATGTAAATAAACGCATGATCGATATTCATATACATTTACCGTACGGTATAATAAGTTTATGTTATTCAGGGTAGTACAGTTTTGTTTCTTATGATTTACTCACCTGTAAAGAGAAGTATGCACTTGGTTACATTCATACAATAGCAAAATATTACAAGTTTTGGTATCAAAAATATGCAAAGTGTATTTACCATACAATGGATTTAATTTGTATTGAAATTTGATTACTATCAGAAGTTTGGTTACGTGTGAATAGAGAAAAAGCGAGATGTTAAAAGTTTCAAAAATGTAATTTTAATGTTTAAATTGCTCGTTACGTGATCATTTATCAGTATATCTTTTCCGTTCGTAAGCGAAATTGTTTGAGACAGCATGGGCCTGACTTTACGCCATATAGACTTGGGTTTAAATGGTGTTTCATTAGATAATTTAAGTATCCACAGGCAAAAACTCATTAATTAATTTTACAAAAAGGCGCAATTCTTCACCTTTCAATTTTCATCACTTAGCTGTTTACACAATATAATAAAATTATAAATAAAATTTTTAATAAATGTATGTAAACAATCGTGTAGCCAATATAAATCTGCAAATGTTGAAACCAACTATCCCAATATTTTTTTATAAAATATAAATTTTAAGTAAGTATACAAAAGTTCCATGTGACCAAGTGTACACTTTTTTGCAATTCAGTAAATTAGCAACGTTGTATATAAATGAATGCATTCTATAATAATCGTGTTCATTTTAATTATTTAAGCAACTTTAAAAAATCAAATATTTTAAGGGGTCACCGTCAACATAGACTCTAGGACGACTGTCGAACTCTTCATTCGTTGCATCAACACAAACATATGGCGAGTGTCCAGCTTTACTGGTGAAGAAAAACCTCAGATGCCCCTTCTTTGATTTTTCCAGGCACAAACAGACACCTGAGTTGAATCACCAACGTTCCGTTAGCTAGCTGAATAGCATTCAAATATGAAAGACTCCACTGTCTGGGAGCAATTTACATTCGAAGTGCTTATAGGTTCAAATCCTAAGTTGGATATAAATAAATAATTACACTTTTTTACATTTCCTATTATTCTGTTGTAGAGGTAAAACTTTTCTTCTAAGTGTATAGTGACAAATTCACGAGTCATGGTTTTTACAATTTGAAAAAGGGGTTTTTGTGCCCACACGCGCGGGCATTTAGATAAACCCTTGCCCGTCCGTCCGTTCTCTTTTGTGTCGCATGTAGCTCAAAAAGTATTTGACCTAGAGTCATAAAACTTTACAGGAATGTAGATCAGCATGTGTTGTTGTGCACCTTGGTATTTTCGTGTATATATATTTAGTATTTATAGAGTTTTTGCCCTTCACTTAGTAAAAATTTACAATTTTCAACTTGTCTCGCACGTAACTCAAAAAGTATTTGACCTAAAGTTATGTAACTTTTACAAGAATGTTAATCAGCATGTGTAATTGTGCACCTGGGTATTTTTGTGTTGCTATATATTTATTATTTTTAGAGTTCTTGCCCTTGGCTTCGTAAAAATTTACAATTTTCAACTTGTGTTGAACGTATCTTTGACCTTAGTGTCATGAAACTTTACACGATTGTTGATCAGCATGTGTAGTTGTGCACCTGGGGATTTGCTTGTGGAGTTTTTCTGTTTTGATAGAGTTATTGCCCTTGACTGAGTAAATTTACGATTTTCAACTTATGTCACACGTAACTCAAAAAGTATTTGACCTATAGTCATGAAACCTTACAGGACTGTTGCTCAGCATGTGAAATTGTGGGGTCTCGCTTGTGGATTTATTCTGGGTTTTTTTGGCCCCTGACTTAGTGAAAATTTTCAAATTTCAATTTGTGTCATGCTTAGCTCGGAAAATATTTAACCTAGAGTCATGAAACTTAAAATGAATGTGGGTCAGCATGTTGTGCATATGGGGTTTTGTTTGTGGATTTATTCAGTATTTCTAGAGTTATTGCCCTTGACTTGGTTAAAACCGTTTCATTATGTTGTGTTATTTGTTCCTTGAAAGCTTGGCTTAGAATAAACTTACTTTACAGGAATAATGAGCGTCATCACTATGGTGTTATGCACCTCGGGTTTTTGCAAGTGGATTTTTTTTCAGTTTTGTTAGAGTTATTGCCCTTGACTTAGTATGAATTTGCAGTCTTCAACTTGTTCATGCATAGCTCAAAAAGTATTTTACCTGTACATCAGAAAATTTACAAGAATGTTGATGGTCCATTTACTTATGCACCTTGAATTTTTTCAGTATTTTTAAAGTTCTTGCCCTTGATTTAGTAAAAGATTTTTTGTTATCAGCTTGTGGCACATGTAGTCCAAAAAATATTTGACCTAGAGTCAATCGAGTGTGGGGGCACCCGTGTCCTATGGACACATTTCTAGTTTTAATATCATCATTATATAATGACAGCTCATAAATGTTTTATCCAGATTGACTTAAATAGAGCGCGGCAAAACAACCAGAGGATGCGAGTCAGACTTCAAACTACAGCTGGGTCAATTTGACTAATTTATTCTAATGTATTGGCCGGAGCCGCCGAGAGGAAGTACTGAATGTAGACACTCTAAGCTTAGTAATAGCCCTATGAGTCATAAAGTCATGAGAATATGTTGAGGGACGGCTTAGCCTCACTGTGTTTCAACATATTTTTACTGAAATGGCCGTTATTTATTTTGATGAGCATTGCCATTTCATTCATTTTATACTTCTGAATAGGTTTTTAGTTTATTCTAAAAAGTATAAAAAATCAGTTTTTAAACATTTGTTTTGTTTTGCATTGTTTGATTTCGCAACGTTTTGAGATGGTTCTACTATAAATTCAAGATCTCGCATGGTGGTCGCGGAAAACATGCCCCCCGTCCCCCTCGTTTTTCTGTTGTTTTGGTGTGTTTTACAATGGGGACAGAGACACACTACTAGTATTGGCCTCACACATGGATATTATTAATACATGTATATGGTTTTTGAAAGGTCGAAATGTTTTAAATTAGTCACTTAAACGGCATTTGAGTAAAGCACAAAATTCAATATGACGTCGGTGAGTGAGAGTGAAATAGACCCTGTTACATTGTGGGGGTTCAGCCCGGCCTTTGCAAAATATATCTACATGTGCTGGGCACCATAGTCTTCATTCTTATTTGATCACGATGGTATGATACCTGCACATAGGTACAGGTTGTTGGTCGGAAATATATATTACATTTAATGGATGGATACGAGGTCGTAATAAAAAAAGTACATGTTTGAAACTAAGATTTATTTGCAAAACGTCCAGGCATATGGTGTACACATAAATAATAAACATTATTTAAAACCACAAAAATGCATAAGGAGTTTAAAACAAGTATATGTTCAAACGTTAAGTGAAAACCATATCAAACAACCGTCCACGACCCTTATCGTTGGCTAAGGCAGTATTCAACTATAGAAAGAAACGCAGACGTGCATGCATACGGCGATTATCATGCAGTTTTCTATGTGGTCACCACTTAAGTGACATTTTATAAAAAACGGTTCCCGAGAAGATGAATGTATGAGCCCTAAACTTGGAAAAAACAATGGGTGGAACTAAATAATGGAAAAAAGAAATTTTGATAGAGATAGACCTGCAGATGACAAGAGACAAACCTCAAAAGCAAGCTATATATCTTTAGGGTGACTATATAGTTTCCATTTTGGAAAAGTGGAGCAACCAAACAAGAAAGGTATTAAATAGAATGAAATAATATGTCCATAACCATAACTATAATGTCGTGATATCAATTCAAAATACAACGATGTAAACTATATGCAATGACGAAATAGTTTCAAATAATTAAATAAGCACATTACTATGTGTTTACAAATTTATTTTTGATAAATTAGATAAAATTAAAAGAAAAAATATATATCTATTAACTAAATTAACTAAATCTTTATAGTCCCTTTTTATACAACTGATAAAATTTAATATGAATTCGCTAACTTAGCGATCTCGTTTAATATAATATACTATCACAACTTTTCCGTCCTTTCCGATACTGATTGTCAGACATCATTTTTAATAATAAATGTATGTTGGTTCTTTTCCAATGAAGTTCATAAATAAGTACATCCGATACTTATAACTTATAACCACTAGATATGTTTACATCGAAAGTCACGTGTTCATCGTTGTATCCGAGACCATATTTGGTGGATCGACGATGTTTTCTAAATGCTATGTGGGTCAATGTAAAGGTGAAAATAAACTTTAAATTTTCTAAAAAAAATCGAGCAAAAATAACATTTCATTTACTGGCAAATAACATTTATAGGTTTAAAGTTAACTGTGAATCCATAGTTAAAAAAAACAAAAGAAACAAACAAATAATCGATAAATCAAAATGAAAGAAAGAAAAAACAATTAATAAATTTGTAGATTGCTCAGTTTCCTCCTTTTGTACACTTGGATATTGAGCTATCATTTGTACTGTTACTGCATTAATTGTTTCGTTCTATATACAGCCCGATTTTAAAATTGGCTGTGTTTCATATGTAGATAATTCTACAAATATTTTCCTACATTTTTGCTTATCCTTGATGTATTTATTATTTCAAACGCCGCAAATAGTGTAAATCAACCATTAGTATGAAATTTCAATCAATGTACCTTAAAATTTTCAATATTACTTTTTATGCTGCATAACCGATATTTTTAATATACATGCAGTTGCAGAAGTTATTTTGAAGTCATCAAATTAACATGCCTAAACAATTTTTATGAAAAAAAGTAACATGTATATAACATAATCTTACGCTGCAATATACCGTCCACAAATATTATATTTCATGCTTTTTCATATATACTTTGTGACACAATGTTTAAACAATATTCTTTTCGCAGGTCAAAACTTTTATTCAGAGACACACATCTGCCTTATTTCACCAGCGGTAATTCGGTCAGATTAAGTCACAAGCTATACCGGTATGTCCATTTAAAATAAATCAATCAGTTACTTTTAAAGTATAAACGAAAATTTTGTCACTGTCCGAATGGGAGACAACAAGCCGTGGTGTTTTGTTATCGAAACACATACCCTGAAGATTTGATTTACCAGCGAGTCCTGCCAGTAGTTCTACCTGATATTTCCCGTCATGTGACATCAAAAGTAAATTGCTTGATGTAAGAGCAACACAGAACAGGTTTTTGTTTATTTTACTTTTACTAGAGGGGCCAGGAAGTTCTAAGTTATCTACATTAACTTTGTTCATGCTTCGGTTTTTATCTATATGAATGATACCTTGATATCCATCAAACACAGAGAAATCGTTTGAAGAGCTCGATAATACTATACGTCGAGGCCATTCAATTCCGCCATGGTAAGATAATTCATATCGCAATCCTCCAGAAACAGAAAATACTTTAATACAAACAGCACCTTCTGCACCTGCATTCCAACCGCCACAGCAAACATAAATCATCCCGTCATTATATTCAATACCTCGACATGTATTACTGACTTCGATCGAGTTTGTTACCGTCATAGGATCTTCCTGGGAGATAAGCAGAACTTTTCCTTTGTACAGAGTAGCGGCTAGCACTAACGAGTTTATCTCACAAATACTTACAGGACCGCTAGATAATTTCAGCGAAGAAATGACCTTTAATGACTCATTCATTTTTTTATTCTCTTGTTCTTGGTATCAGTCATAACAATACAACCGTCGTCACACATGCACATGTCAGTTATATCGCACCTCTCCTTGTCACCTGCTACCCGAATATTAAATTCACCAAAACAGTTTTCAACTTCAGTAGCTGGAAGATGTAATATGCTTCCAATAGTATTACATTTCAAATCAGTCTCACGTCGAAATGAATGAAACCGTAATGTGCCTGTTTTGCTTGACCTTTCAAAGTATTTTAAACTTCCCATTGAATTTTTATATTTCTCCTTGATAAGTTTCACCTGTACATATTTCTCTGATTCGTTTTCATGTTTAGAAACATTTATCTTCTGAAGACTTTCTTTTAGTGCAGCGATCCGCAAATCAACTTCCTTCATGTTTGACTCTAGATGTTTCAGTTTGATCTGAAACGTTGCATCCATTTCTTGAAGAAGTTCCATTTCCATCTTGTCTAGACGGTCGTTAATATTCTTCCTTTCTGATTTTATTTCTTTAATCAATTGACTTTTTTCTTTCTTTGCATTATCCAGTTCCTTCGCTTTCTTTTGTTTTAACGCCATGAAGCGGGATTCAAGTGTGTTTATTTCGTTTTCGAGGAGCTGTAGTGTCTGAGTAGTGTCAGTCTTACACGCTAAGGTTGGTATGAAAGTAATGTCTGTACAGCTTCTGTAATGATACAATCGTTTCGCCAGTTATTTATACATTTCGATTTAGGCCATAATTACTTTTTATATACTACAATGTAATGTTTACCAGTGTAAAATGATATTTATCTCCCTGATTAAAATTATATCACTCACTATATCACCTTCTGCGACCGAGATAACTTTTCCATTTTTCGTTTGTATGAGTATTACAACAGACGTTACAAACAAATCGGGTTAATTTTGTTGCAATGAGTAATGCTTCTGAGGGATAACACTTATCCATATTCTTAATTACAGTAATTAAAGTCCATGGTATTACCTTTTACGATTGATAATTTTATTGAATCACATTATTATCATTTCACTTTAATCATAAAAAAATCACCACTATGATGACTTATTTTTAAAGCGTTTTCGCACCGTTTTCAAAGCCGTTGACGGCGTGACGCCAATCAATTGCGTGTATTCCCGCGCTTTAATAAGATCATCAATTTACTGTTTCTTTAGTAAATCGGCATGTGGGTGTTTTTGTGGTTTTCGTGATTATGTAATGTCTCTCATACAACCGGAACATCTCGGCTATTATTCATAATAACCTCGGACTGAATACGGACTGAAATGAACTCTACAACGTGGTTTAAATTGTTAACATTCACAGAGGATATATTTTTCAATAATGTGTAACAAATGTATATGTTTGACATCCGAAGGAAAATGGAGTCTTTTTGTAAACTCATGATTGAAAATATGTCTTACAATCATAATCAATTTTAGAATGCCCACTGATGAAGAATTATGACCAAAGACGACATTATGTAAGCCGGTAGACATTGTGTACTTTCAACAACCATGATAATTAATAAGTATATAAATAATACACTGTTTACTTTTATATCTATGAATTTACTTAATTTAGTTGAACTTTTACTATAAGCACATTGGAATAACCTGACTCAACAACTCCCTGCATTAAAATAATATTTGTTTACATGTTTAGTGTCTTAGCGTAGGTAAGACAAAAATGCCATATTCGTTGTATGTATTCTTACCAAGGTCCATATCAGAAATTTGACGGAAACGGCCGAGAAGTTGCGATTGATTTCTCACATAGAGATATCCAGTTTTTCACACGCGCTGAGATTCAAGTCCATTTCATTTTCACTAGAAACAATTGATTTTGTTAAAGTATTACTTCTCTAAAAACATAATTGCAAAATGAAGAATAAATATATTTGTGTAATGTAATCGTGTCCTAGAAAACAAAACATGTTTCCTAAATATTTAAGTAAATTTATGTTAAAATACAATGTCATAATACAACATTGAGGATTCATGTTTGATTGTTTGTATTTGTGGATTTTCATCATATTTTTACACTTCTTTTGTCATATCGGGGCGGTTGATCCACCTAACCGGTAATTACCAATCTCTCTGCAAATGACCTACATGATTCCCGAAACAGTGAGAAAAATGACTTAATATCTGATATCATTTGTCACTAAAAACTTACGCCTCGTCCGAGGAATGCACCAGTATGCCCTGAATTACTTATTCGATGCTCTCCCTATTAAACAAAACAAGCAGCCTGTTGATTCGAATAATGTGTTTCATGATTTTAATTGATTCGTATCCTCAATCATGGATAAGTTATGACAAATAACTGAACTGGTATGTTGTTGTAGTACTCAATCAAATCTAGTAAAAATATTTAATCATTACTCCGAGTCTGTGTTATCACATACTTTTCTACTGTTTTACTGGTAAAGCTATTTAAAGTTTAATATTTACATGCATTCTTATTTATAATCTAAACAAATAAAAAAACGTTGTTTCAGTGCTTTGGCTGTAAAGATGAAAGGTATTAAGTTCGGCGAAATTATTATTCTTTCCCTCTCGCGACCCATATTCATGAGTTAATTTAGGTAAGGAAAGCTTTTTTCATCCAAAATATTTTACATAATTTTAATTTATTTATTATACATATTATGTATATGAGTGTTACGGAATTTAAAAAAAAGAATTTGTGAAGGTTTAGCATCTATTTAAAAGGAAAAACATGTTGCCAAAGTTTTATATCACAGATATTCAAGCTTGTTTATTTATGCAAAAAAACATGTTACTCACTATAGGACTATTCTTGTGGTTAAGCAATAACATATTTGTGTAGCAGTGATTTTTGTGGATAGGTAGAAGGAGGGGAAAACAAACAGAATCAGTATTTTAATCAGACTTTTTATTTAACATCGACTGTTCTTAAACTATAAAATTTACAGAGAACTGAAAAGATTTTTCAAGAGCTAAGCATGCTTTTTTTACCCCGAGAAGAATTGTACTTATGGATTCTACAACACATGATCGGTAACACAATACTAACTTTTAAACATTGTAACTGATCGTGCCCATTATTTAATTACCCAACAGGTGGAAAGAAAAAAGTGATAAATAAGAGTAACCTATAAAATGCCTGCCTCACGCAAATCCCTTTTGTTATGGTGTTTCCGATGCAAGCGTCGACCAAAAATTATTTTTTGTCATTATTTGTTAAACATTTCATTTTTTTATTTTGTTTTATTAATAGAAGAGTTCGCGCATTATCTCTTTGTTAAAACCATATAGATGTACACACAATGTTTCCTGTGGAAAATCTTCTTTTTTGTAAAGAGAGTTTTTAAAACATTATAACTACGTACATCCTTGTTTGTGATTTAGAAATGTATTTAAGGAAAAAAATACGCAAGGTATTTGCCTAGGGTGGTCATTTTATAATGTGTTACTTATAACAATGTGCGGGTGTACCAGTAGATTTTGACCCAGATGAAAATTGATCCCATGGGTCATTTTTCAACGGATTTTGATCAATTTACAACCTTGATCCCTTTCTGTTGTTAAATGACCCACAGACGTGTGAAAAAATGACACAAATATGAACAGGGTATTCTTAATCATTGATAAGTAATCAAAATAATATTTCCAAACATGCCTTTATATAGTCATAAACGTGAAACACTTACAGTGATAAATCTGTATTCCTTTCAGACCTTTTGGTGATGAGATATTTATTTAATTTTATTCAAGTGGTACAGGAGCTTATAACAATCCATCAAAACAGCTATAATTGTAGTACAATGTATTTCTGTAGTGAACGAAGGGTAATGTATATATTGCTTTCAACAGGGTCGGCTGCAAGCCTAGTATGATTTCCTCCAACTGTTATTAATGTTTAAAAGATAACACACTAATTTAAACCCATCTACGCCTATTAGAGAGGATTTACAACACCAGTGTTATCTTTAAATCTGCCGTTTTATATTTCAATCTGCTACTTCACAGGGGAAGTAACCGCTTAGAGAAGTGTAATGTATCAGCAAAGGTTACTTCCCCTGATCAGTCACTTACTGCTATGAGATAAGAAACTGTTGACTTGATACATGCTTTGATTAGGGTAAAAATGAAATACTGAGTAGGATAAGAAAACAAGTCATAAATCAAAGTGCAAAAAATTTATGTTACACGGGCTCTACTGTACACTTTACAATGCTTTATAAAATAAAATATTATAAAATATTAAGAAGAAAAACTAAAATGCTTTAAAATGTTATGAATCACTAAAAAGTGTTAGTTATATTTCTTCTTTCATTACTTATAATTAATTTCAACAGAATTTCGAAGATATTTCTATAGAAACAACTTAAGTTGGTCCTTGAACCGAAAGGAGAGTTAAATTACCTACCTGTGTTCAACGGTCATACAAGTTGAGCAGCCAACCTTATCATGACCAGGGCAGTAGACATCTATCAATTTTCCTCCATGTTTTTCACATCTTTGCCTTGGTAATTCTTGCTTTTTCCCGCTCGGTTGTTTCATCGTGTCAAGTAACTGATGTCTTCTCATTGCCGAAAACTTATTGTGATCACCCACACATTTTTGACAAAGGTTTTCATCACATTCCACACAGTGTTTGATAGCGGCTACATTCTTCCCTTCTTTAGTACACGGTAAACACGGAAAATCATGTTTTATGTCCGAACCGTGATACAAAGTTTGGATAAATTTACGCCCGTCTACGGCCATTTTAATTAAGATTTTTACCTTCCTTGTTCGATTTGCTACGTAAACACACGCATGGTCGATTTCATATACATTTACCGTACTGTACGTATTACAAGTCCATGTTATACAGGATTCTTATAATTTACTCATCTGTAAAGGAAATAAAGCACTCCGTTACGTGAAAATGTTTGTATTCATACAAGAGCAAAATATTACTAGATTTGGTATCAAAATTTGCATAAATGTATTGACCATACAATTGATTTAATTTGTATTGAAATTTGATTACTATCAGAAGTTTGGTAATGTGTAAATAGCAGAAAAGTGATTTTAATGTTTTATTTGCTCGTTACGTGATCATTAATCAGTATCTTTTGCGTTCATAGACGAAATTGTTTGAGACTACATGGATCTGACTTTACGCAATATGGACTTGAGTTTGAATTGTGTTTCATTAAAGAATTGAAGAATCCACAAGCAAAAATGCATTAGTTTTACAAAAAGGCACAATTCTGCAACTTTAGTTTTCGTCACTCAATTGTTTACACATAATTATCAAATTTCAATTAAATGTAAACAGTCGTGTAATCAATATAAATCTGCAAAGTTTGAAACCAAACATCCCAATATTTTTCTTAAATACTCGTAAGTTTACGAAATTTCCAACACGTTTTTTTGAAACTCAGTATAAGAGCAGCGTTGCGTATGAATGAATACATTCAATTATCATCATTTTCATATTAATTATTTAAGTAACTGTAAAATATTAAACATTTTAAGAGGTTACTGTCAATATAGACTCTAGGACGACTTTGGAACTCTTCATTCGTCGAGCCAACACAGTCATATGGCGAGTGTACAGCTTTACTGGTGAAGACAGACCTCAGATGCCCCTTCTTTGATTTTTTTCAGGCACGAACAGACACCTAAGTTAAACCACCGACGTTCCGTTAGCTAGCTGAATAGCATTCTCACATGAAAGAATCCACTGTCGGGATTCAAACCAACAGCGTTATGGAGCATTTACATTCGAGGTTTTTATAGGTTAAAATCGGGCATAAATAAATTATTACACTTAATTACATTTTCTACGTAAAACCTTTCTTCTTCTTCGTGTATATTGAAAAATTCACGAATCATGTTACAATTTGAAAATAAGGGTTTCTTTTATATCATGTATGATATGATGACAGCTCAAAAATGTATTTTTCATATTGATTAAAATTGAACGCGACAAAACAACCGGATGATTCGAGTCAAACTTTCAACTACAGTTGGGACAATTTGGTTCAGTTCTTCTAATTTATTGGCCGAAGCCGACGAGTAGAAGTACTGATTGTACACACTCTTAGCTTACTAATAAATAGCCCTATGAATTATAAAGTCATGAGGATATGTTGCGAGAATGCTTAGCCTTACTGTGTTTTAACATATTTTTGCTACATTGCATTTTTTACATTGCTATTATTTATTTTAATGAACATTTTTTATTAATTATATACTTCTCAAAAGTTTCTCACTTTAATCTAAAAAGTATAAAAAAGAAAATCATTTGTTTGGCATAGTTTGATTCAGTCACGTTTTGAGATGGCCCAAACATGAATGCAAGATGTTTGATCACGCAGATCTCGCAAGGTGGTCGCGAAAAAAAATGTTGCCCTCGTTTTCTGTTGTTTTTGGTGTGATTTCAATGAGAACAGGGACACACTACTAGTATTGACCTCACACAATTATTAGAAATACATGTATATGTTTTTGTAAGATCAGAATGTTTTAAGTTAGTCACTTTGACGATCTGTTTAAACGGTTTTTGAGTAAAGCTCAAAATTCATATGAAGACTATAGAGATGGTGCAGTGTCGGTGGTTGGCGCTCCGCACAAACCTTGTTGCTAAATAGAAGTACATGAATATTAAAAGGTCAGCGGTACACGAGATGTTTTACACCCTTTTTAGGCTGTATGCATCGGCAATGGACGATCGCTTCATTTTAATTGACGGCAATATGTCTTCCTAGAGAGCCGAGGCGGTCCATGAATACTTGCAGAGGAACGGTGTTAGGCGTATTGACGGGCCAGCTCATTCACTCAGCCTAAGTTCAAATTAGCACATGTGGAATGAGCTGCAGGTTAGGCATTATCTCACCAGTTGCAGCCTAGGAGCATCCAGGAACTTTGTCGTGTTGGTGTAAGAATAGGCGCCCTCCCCGATAGGAAGTCTGTCAGAATCCTTATAAAGAGCATGAGAAGGCGTTACCAAGCGATTTTCTTTATCATTGGATCACAAATACGCTTAGTGTCTAAACTTGTAAATATAAATGAGGTTGTGAAAATTTAGTTGCGTGTCTAAACATCTTGGAATTAGGGCATTCTACCTCTAGACTTCTCTGACACATGACTTATCCAAAATCAGTAAAACTGATACTTTTGTCCTTCGTTATAATTAATTAAACATGAAACTGATATTAAAACCGTTTGTTCGACGATACCTAATCAAGTTATTGATAAACATATTCACACTTAAATATTTCATGGTTAGCAGAAGTTGAGTAGTATATGTTTTATTATGATAGAATTCACTACAGTGAGTAAGAGTGAAATAGCTTCAGTTACATTTAGGGGGTTCAGCCCTGCCTCCTTCATTTCATCACGATGATATAATACCTGTACATAGGTACAGGTTTTTGGTTGGAAATATAAATTAAATTTATTGGATGAATATGTCGTAATAAAACAAAACGTTTGTAGCGTGGAACTAAGATTTATTTGCTTAACGTCCAGGCATATGGTGTACACATAAAGAATGAACATTATTTAAAAACACAAAATATGCATAATGAGTTTAAAACAAGAATATGTACAAACGTTAAATTAAAACCATGTAAATCTACCGTCCCGACCCTTAGCGTTGGCTAATGCAGAATTAAGTATTCAAATATTGAAATGATAAAGTTTTGATTTAAGAAACGCAGACGTGCATGCATACGGCGATGATCATTTCCTCTTTGAAGTGATCACCACATAAATGACATTTTATAAAAAGCAGCATATGGTTTCCGAGAAGACGAATGTATGAGCCCTAAACTAGGAGAGAAAAAACAAAGGGCGGAACTAATGGAAAAAAGGAATTTTGATAGAGATAAGCCTGCAGACGACAAGAGACAAATCTAAAACGCAAGTAATATATCTTTAGGGTGACTATATACAGTTTTCATTTAGGAAAAGTGGAACAACCAAACAAAATAGAAGGAACTAATATGACCATAGTAATAACTATAATACCGTGATATCAATTCAAAATAAATGTTAATGATGTAAACTATATATAATGATAAAATAATTTCAAACAGTTAAATAAAAACATTATTATGTGTGTACAAATTTATTTCTGATTTATTAAATGAAATTGAAGAAAAAATATATATACATTAACTAAATGTTTACAGTCCGTGGTTTTACAACTAATAGATATGAATGCGCTAACTTAGCGATCTCGTTTAAAATACTATATGGACCTATCACAACTTTTCGATCCTTTCCGATACTGATTGTCAAACATCATTTTTAAAAACAAATGTTTGTGTTTGTTTTTTCACAGAATTTCATCAATAAGTACATCCGATACTTATAACCTTAGATAATACCATTAGATATTTGGTTATCGACGAGGTGTTGTGAATGTTATGTGTATCCAAGTAAAGGTAAGTTTTCTCCAGAAGAAAATCGAGCAGAAATAACATATTATTTATTGGTAAATAATATCTACATGTTTAAATTTAACTGTGAATTTACAGGTTTTTTTTGTAAAAATAAACAAACAAATAAACACACACATAAACAAACAAACAAACAATCAATCAATCAATCAATCGAAATGAAAGAAAGACAAGAAAAACAATTAATGAGTTTGTAGATTGTTCAGTTGCCTCCTTATGTACACTAATATATATTTAGCTATCATTTGTACTGTTACAACATTGGTTTGTTCTATATACAACTCAACAACAGTCCACAAGCAGAATAACATGGGTAGCATATTGTAATGATTTTATTATGAAGTCAATTTAGCTGTGTTTCATACGTAGATAATTTTACATGCGTTTTCCTACATATTTGCTTATCTTCGATGTATTTAATTCAAAAGCCACCCATAGTGTAAATCAGTCATTAGAATGAAATTTCAAACAATGTACCTTAAAACATTCAATGTGATTTTTATGCTGCATAACTAATATTTTAAATATACATTTAGTTGCAGAAATGTTTTTGAAGTCATCAAATAAATATGCCTAAACATTTTAATGAAAACAAGTTATGTGTATACAACATAATCTTACGCTGCAATATATCGTCCATAATTTTATATTTCATGCTATTTCAATGTTAAAGTAATCTTCTTTTCACCGGTCAAAACTTTTATTCAGAGACACACATCTGACTCATTTCACAAGTGGTAATTCGATCAGATTTAATCACAAGATATACCGGTATGACCATTTAAAATAAATCAATCAGTTACTTTTAAAGTATAAACGAAAACTTTGCTACTGTCCGAATGATAGACAACAAGCCGTGATGTTTTGTTATCGAAACACATACACGAACGATTTGTTTTACCGGCGTGTTTTATCAGCATTTCTACCTGATCTTTCCCGTCATGTGACATCAAAAGTAAGTTGCACGATTTAACTGCAACACAGAACAGATTCTTGTCTATGTTGCAGATACCAGAGGGGCCAGAGATTTTCTTTCCCACATTATTTGACACGCCACTCATTTTATCTATATGAATGATTCCTTTAATCCCGTCGATCACAAAGAAACCCTTTGAAGAGCTTGTGAATGCTAAACGTCGAGGCAATTCAATTCCACCATGATAAGATAATTCATATTGAAATACTCCAGAAATGGAAAAAACTTTAATTTGACCAGGACCCTCCGATCTATCCCTATTTCCGTCACAACAAACATAAATCCTCCCGTCATTATATGCAATACCTCGGCATGCACCAAAGACGTCGAACGAGTTTGTTACTGTCATAGGATCTTCCTGTGAGGTTAGCAGAATTTTCCTTGATAAACAGATATGGCCAGCATTAAAGAGTTTATCTCACAAATACCAAAAGGATTGCCAGATAATTTCAGCGAAGAAATGACCTTGAAGGCACTGTTCATTTTCCTGATCCGCTTGTTGTTGTAATCAGTCATAACAATACAACCGCTTTTACACATACACATGTCACATATATCGCAACGATTCCTGTCATCTGCTGTCCGTACATTAAATTCACCAAAACATTTTTCGACTTCAATGGCTGGAAGATGAAGTATGCTTCCAATTGTGTTGCATTCCGAACCAGTCTCATGTCGATATGGATCAAACCGTAATCTACCTGTTTTACTTGGCCTTTCAAAGTCTTTTAAACAATCGCTTGCAGTTTTTCTTTCCTCGTTGACGCGCTTTATCTGTATATATTTCTCTGATTCGTTTTCACGTTTAGCAGCATTTATCTTCTGTAAACTTTCTTGTAGTACAGCGATCCTTGCATCAACTTCTTTCATGTTTGATTCTATACGTTTCAGTTTTATCTGAAAGATGGCATCTGCTTCTTGAAGAAGTTCGTTTTCCATCTTATCCAAACGGTCGTTGATTTTCCCTCGTTCTGATTTTATTTCTTCAATCAATTTACCCTTTTCTTCCTTAACATTTTCCAGTTCATCTTGTTTGTTTCGTTTGAAGGCATGAAAGCGGGCCTGAAGAGTGTTTATTTCAGTTTCAAGCAGCTTTAGTTTCTGAGAGGTGTCAGTCTTACACGCGATGTCTGGTATGAATATTATTCCTTTACATCCACTGCAAAAAAGTTAATAATAAAAATAATAATAATAATAATAATAATGATAATAACAACAATAATAATGATAATAATAATAAATAAAGACTTTATATAAAGAGGCAACACCGTTAGGAGTGCTCAAGTTTTCCCTATGAGCCTTTATCAAATATACAATGTACATATATACTTACTGTCTAGTAATACATGTATAAACATTTACAAACAAAGGTATGATAAACAACAAAAATACAAATAGCCAAGAAATATATAAAATGAATAGCTATAGAAAAACACATTTAATAAGAATATAAAAATTGTATGTGAGATATACATTTATCATTTTATAATACAACATGGTGTGTTTTATTTTCAACAGAGATTTGTGGCTTTTCTTATATCTAAGGGAAGAGAATTTTAATGTTGTGAGCCTGAATATGATGCAAAACACTTAAAATTATCTCATAATTATTACCCATGTCACACCAAGTATACGTATGTTTCCTTTGTTTAATGACGATGAACTTCAATTCCTTGAGTCAAATAAAAAACATATTCGGTTCTATGAATTATGCTTGTAATTGTTTGGAAAGAACTGTTTATCTTTCTTCAATTAGTCATGTTTGTATAATATTCCTTGAAAATATTTGCATCTTTACTGTTCAGTGTTGAAAAGTTAAAACAATTTAATAGAAAAAAAAAAATGTTATAAGAAACTTTAAAATTAATAATGAATGTTGACTTGAAAAATGTAAGAATACAATGTAGTCGTTAAATATTGTTTGATATAATGATAAATGTTTTTCATATTTAACAATGAATTGAATTTTTCATATACAGAATAAGTACATAATTAAATGGATAATGGTAAATGCCATATCTCTCATAACATTTGCCACAATGTGCGTATGAAATGGTTAAATTTACATGGTGGACGAGCACACCGTGTTGATCCGCCCTTAACAAATATTTTTGTAACGATTACAGACCCTAATAATAACCTTTTGGGAATAATAATTTCCTTATTTTGATTCTTTTCTAAATAGTAGCATTTATTTTGAAATATTAGTTTAACCATCTAACATTTGTAAGCCTTTTTATAGTGTCACATCCCTTCTTTACATTTTGCCCATTGTAATTACCTTGACATATTAAGAGGAACTATTTTTGCTTATGAACACGTTTTTTTTCATTTAAATTATAAACATTTTGTTTGGTTTTTTATCTATACAGTTAAAGTAACAAGTGATCAAAGTTCATCTCAAGTCTTTCAGCTCAAATAAATGCATTCAAGCGAATGAAACTTTTCATTGGGTCAAGAATGAAATCACACGTCTGATTTATCAAACGAAACCGGTGTCCAGGCGTAGAGCATCATTTTTCATTTTGGGTTAACTTCGCACAGGACAGGTCATATGACGACTCTCCAGCTTTAGTGGTAGAGAAAGACCCCATGTGCCCATATGCAAATTATTTCAAGCAAAAGCAGGCACCTGATTAAGACTAGCTGGATAGCTTCTCACAAGAAAAATCCGAAAACACTAGCGCAGCTCGAGCATACAGTGGTGAGAGACATATGTATGTTTTGAAGTCAACGTCCTTAACCACTCGGCCACGTAGGGGCAACTTATAAGACTTGAATAAAAACATCTTCAGAGACATATGGTAACTATTTGCAAAATTTTAGAACACTTTTACCGTCTAGATTTTTGGCTAAAATAACAATTTGAAATTGATGCATGTGAATTATTTGCTAGGAAAGTTTCCGTTTATCCTATACATGTTCTTTTTGAATATCCTGGCTCATTTCTTGAGAAAAATGCACAGATCACAAAAAAGACATTTGATAATTTTCAACTTATTCAATCGGAACTCGAATCTCAGAATTATATCACATCGTAAAAAGTATCTTACCCCGAACAAAGTCAGAAGCAAACCAAATGATTCTAAATCAACGTTTTTAGGTTATACAGAAATAAATTAGTTAATTGTGTATAGAGCTTAAGCTTATTGAAAAACTTTCGAATTCGCCGCAACCAACCAGTACTGAGAAAATTAACGTCAAGTTTCTCGCTCAAGGAAACAACGGTATGCCCCTGACAGGGTCTAACCCGACGCGAAAAAAGTTCTTTAGAGTATTAGTCTAGCGTGTTTACTATCCGGCCATGTCCCAACACTAGCTTTGGTGATGTAACGTTTAGTCAGTACAAAAGGTCAGAAGTAACCTTTGCAAAACCATTCCCCTAGTTTTGTCTCAATATCCCTATGTGTTTTAAAAACTCATTCGAATTAAACTTGTTTGCTAATAATTTGGATAGAAAAAAGAATGATACTCGTATTTCCTTAACGTTATATATGTCGGTCATCGAAAGTTAAGTTAAATTTCCTACCTATGTTCAACGGATATGCACGTGGAGCAGCATACGGTATCATGACCAGGACAGAAGACATCTATCAATTTTCCTCCATGTTCTTCACATCTCTGGCTGGGTAGTTCCTGCTGTCGCCCGCTCGGTTGTTTCACTGTATCTAGTAACTGATGGCCTTTCATGGATGAAAACTTATTGTGATCATCCATACAACTTTGACACAGATTTTCATCACATTCCACACAGTGCTTGATAGCGGCTTCATTCTTCCCACCTTTACTACAAGGGGAACATGGAAAATCATGTTCTATGTCCGAACCTTGATACAAAGTTTGTCTTATTTTACGCCCGTCTACTGCCATGTTTCCCAACCGTCTCTTGTCTCACATATCGTAACTTTTAACTTAAAATTGTTTGCGGTAGTATAAAATCTATTACTAAAGTTTCCTTGCTTCAAGTCAAGTGGTAAAACTACTTTAATTCTTCCTCAATCTCATTAAAATCAGATCATCGTTTTTGCTCCGTTACTCTTCGCTAAGAGCGTAGGGTAGTGAAGCGACAGTTAGGATATGATTTTAATGAGATTGATTCTTCCTGTGACCGACCGACAAGATTATCGGAAATTAGCAAAGTGTTCCGAATAAATAAATGTGGTAATTTAAGAGCATCATTTAATGACTGGATGATTTATATTACTTTATGTTTATTGTCTTTTCACGACAATACGAAATTTAGTGAATTTAGCTTGTTTTCGGTTATAGACTGTTACAGATTAACATATGCAATCTCAATTCCACTCAGTTCGACAAAGTTAGGATGTACTTACAAACATAAGCACTTACGCACGCATGTTCGTACGCATGCACGCATGCAAATATAATAAGATGTTCGAAATTATATACCAATATATTATATTGTAGACAATTAATATTACCACGCTCTTTGCTTTTATCGTTATTACCTTATTTAGCTAACATATTTTAACAAAATTATAACATTTATATAAAGTTTTATCGGAATACATTATTCATGTATTTACACGGAGGTACTTCGCTAACTCACAGCCTCCAAAAGGTTTTGAGCTCTGTGTAAGTAGGTCGAAATTCAATTTCTAGCTAACTTTGAACTATGGTCAGACGCTAATTAAGGTTGTTTTTTTTAAGTTAACAATATTTGGAACATGTTTTGAATTTCGAGTTAGTTCTGAGTTTAGTAAGATTGATCTAGTAAGACTGATATTAAAAATTCACTACATTGGCGAATTTTACGCCAGCGTCGAATTAGGAGCCAGTTCTCTTTCACTCTTTCAGAAAGCAGTGTCAATAAAATTATCCTAAGATAAGAAATACGGTTATGTCACTTGTTCGTGCGTGTGTCCGTGCGTCCTTGCAACAAGTTAATGGAATCTTTTCACTACTATTGGACGTAATAGTTTCAAACTTTCGGGGATAGCTATTATAACCGAAGCCTAGCTTCAGTCTGCAGGAGGATACTCAGGTGCCTGCTTTTGCTTGAAATAATTTGCATATGGGCACATGGGGTCTTTCTCTACCACTAAAGCTGGAGAGTCGTCATATGACCTGTCCTGTGCGAAGTTAACCCAAAATGAAAAATGATGCTCTACGCCTGGACACCGGTTTCAGTTGATAAATCAGACGTGTGATTTCATTCTTGACCCAATGAAAAGTTTCATTCGCTTGAATGCATTTATTTGAGCTGAAAGACTTGAGATGAACCTTGATCACTTGTTACTTTAACTGTATAGATAAAAAACCAAACAAAATGTTTATAATTTAAATGAAAAAAAACGTGTTCATAAGCAAAAATAGTTCCTCTTAATATGTCAAGGTAATTACAATGGGCAAAATGTAAAGAAGGGATGTGACACTATAAAAAGGCTTACAAATGTTAGATGGTTAAACTAATATTTCAAAATAAATGCTACTATTTAGAAAAGAATCAAAATAAGGAAATTATTATTCCCAAAAGGTTATTATTAGGGTCTGTAATCGTTACAAAAATATTTGTTAAGGGCGGATCAACACGGTGTGCTCGTCCACCATGTAAATTTAACCATTTCATACGCACATTGTGGCAAATGTTATGAGAGATATGGCATTTACCATTATCCATTTAATTATGTACTTATTCTGTATATGAAAAATTCAATTCATTGTTAAATATGAAAAAACATTTATCATTATATCAAACAATATTTAACGACTACATTGTATTCTTACATTTTTCAAGTCAACATTCATTATTAATTTTAAAGTTTCTTATAACATTTTTTTTTCTATTAAATTGTTTTAACTATTCAACACTGAACAGTAAAGATGCAAATATTTTCAAGGAATATTATACAAACATGACTAATTGAAGAAAGATAAACAGTTCTTTCCAAACAATTACAAGCATAATTCATAGAACCGAATATGTTTTTTATTTGACTCAAGGAATTGAAGTTCATCGTCATTAAACAAAGGAAACATACGTATACTTGGTGTGACATGGGTAATAATTATGAGATAATTTTAAGTGTTTTGCATCATATTCAGGCTCACAACATTAAAATTCTCTTCCCTTAGATATAAGAAAAGCCACAAATCTCTGTTGAAAATAAAACACACCATGTTGTATTATAAAATGATAAATGTATATCTCACATACAATTTTTATATTCTTATTAAATGTGTTTTTCTATAGCTATTCATTTTATATATTTCTTGGCTATTTGTATTTTTGTTGTTTATCATACCTTTGTTTGTAAATGTTTATACATGTATTACTAGACAGTAAGTATATATGTACATTGTATATTTGATAAAGGCTCATAGGGAAAACTTGAGCACTCCTAACGGTGTTGCCTCTTTATATAAAGTCTTTATTTATTATTATTATTATTATTATTATTATTATTATTATTATTATTATTATTATTAACTTTTTTGCAGTGGATGTAAAGGAATAATATTCATACCATACATCGTGTGTAAGACTGACACCTCTCAGAAACTAAAGCTGCTTGAAACTGAAATAAACACTCTTCAGGCCCGCTTTCATGCCTTCAAACGAAACAAACAAGATGAACTGGAAAATGTTAAGGAAGAAAAGGGTA